>NC_037677.1:84280968-84374161 GCF_003255815.1 Theropithecus gelada
TTTTTTTTTTTTTTGAGACGGAGTCTCGCTCTGTCGCCCGGGCTGGAGTGCAGTGGCCGGATCTCAGCTCACTGCAAGCTCTGCCTCCCGGGTTTACGCCATTCTCCTGCCTCAGCCTCCCAAGTAGCTGGGACTACAGGCGCCCGCCACCTCGCCCGGCTAGTTTTTTGTATTTTTTAGTAGAGACGGGGTTTCACCGGGTTAGCCAGGATGGTCTCCATCTCCTGACCTCGTGATCCGCCCGTCTCGGCCTCCCAAAGTGCTGGGATTACAGGCTTGAGCCACCGCACCCGGCCTTAGCAGGATGAAGTTTTTCCAAATATTCTTCTTCAAGGATTACAATTAGTGTTATTAACTGAGCCATTACCAGTGTCTGGAGTGCCTAAAGATACAATATGCAAAGAAAGGTTTTGGCTATCCTAACTTTCTGGGGATAGGCTGTAACAAATAACGTACAGGAGCTGTCAATATCCCCTTCTTGACCTATGTAGTAGTTACATAAGTGTTAGCCTTATAGTTATTCAGTAAACTGCTTTATCCCCACTCCTGTGGCTCACGCCTATAATCCCAGCACTTTGGGAGGCTGAGGCGGGCAGATCACGAGGTGAGGAGATTGAGACCATCCTAGGTAATACGGTGAAACCCTGACTCTATTAAAATACAAAAAATTAGCTAAGCATGGTGGTGCACGCCTGTATTCCCAGCTATTCGGGAGGTTGAGTTAGAAGAATCTCTTGAACAGAGTTTGAACAGAGGCAGAGTTTGCAGTGAGCCAAGACTGCACTATTGCACTCCAGCGTGGGCAACAGAGCGAGACTCCGTCTCAAAAAAAAAAAAGTTACACTAAAATTCACGTTGGCTTGTTTGACACATTATCAGTCAGTCTAGAGATAACATTATTTCGAGTGGCACCTTTTCTACATACTTTCCTAAAATGGTCTCCACAGTGATAATATTTATGATGGGTGACAAATGAGTACTGCAAATGAATGTGAGGCATTTGGCTTTAATTACTAGCTTTGCAACCTTTAAATTAGTTCTTTGAGCTTAATCTCATAGTTTTATAACCAATTTCAACAAATAAAAACTGTGTTTATTATCTTATGCTTTATAGAGGCTTAAAAATTTAAATCCCTTTTTAAGATGGATGTATTTGGTAATGGCTTTACTTAGTAAGTGCTACATGCAAATAAAAGATTTAGGAAGAGGCTGGGCATAGTGGCTCACACCTGTAATCCCAACATTTTGGGATGCCAAGGCAGGAGGATAACTTGAGCCCAGGAGTTCAAGACTAGCCTGGGCCACAAAGTGAGACCCTGTCTCTACAAAAAATTAAAACATTAGGCAGACATGGTTATTACATGCCTTGCAGTTCCAGCTATTCAGGACCGAGAGGCAGGAGGATCATTTGAGCCCAGGAGGCTGCAGCAATGGGCTATGGTTACACCACTGCACTCCAGCCTGGGAGAGAGAGTAAGACTCTGTCTCAAAAAAAAAAAGGATAAGGAAGAAAAAAAGTACTGGGACAAACAAATCCAAATTTGAGATAATCCTCATTTGTGACTAATATTCCACCTTAATAGTGACTATTTTTCTTTTTTGGACAACAGTTTATCGGCTTTAATATAAAAATTGTCCAAATGGTGCAAAAATATACATCTATATAAATTAGATCTGCTTAAATATAAAGTACTTGAGAAGAATATGGGTCTTTATAACCTCAGAAAATCTATTTTTAAAATTATTTTTTTCCTTAGGTTATTCACATTTTAAAGAATGCACCAAAACATGAAGTATAACATTCACAAATATAATAAAATTTAAACACCAAAATAACAATACAGAATTCAGAAAGTTTACAGAGGAAGCCATATGGTATTCAGATGGATTTTGTTGGAATTTTAACTATTGTAAATTTTTAAACGTTTGGGGGGAAAATCATTTTTTTTTAATATAACCATCAGTATCTTATGTGTGCCCCAATTTCCCTGTTATCAATTAGTGGCATGATGGTGTGCACTAGCTTCAACTTTATATCTATACACAATAGTTACATATGACCTCATGCACTGCATAGATACTGCAGTCACGCTCCAATTATCTTTTTGTAGTCTATGTGAAACAGTGATCACTTTCAGCTCAGATAGCAATAAACTGTATAACATAAAATTGTCAATAATTCCAACCTAGGTAACCTATTTCCAGTCCCAAAATGGAACAAATAAGGATGCATCTGATTTTACACTCTGATTCTATACACTAATATCCAATTTATGTTGAGGGTCAAAACATAAATTAATGATCTTCAAAATTGTTTTTCTTGATTAAAAATTGTCCAAAAACATAAACGTGAAAAAGTTCAAATAGCAAAACTTTATATAATCAGAAAATATTCAGGTAACTTTTAAATTGGACAATGCTTTCAAATAAGAAGCAAATTTACATATAACTTTTGAAGTATTCCCCCCATAATTTGGTATCCACTCTGCTAACTGGGTCTTTAAACCAAGTCCAACTGGAGAAATCACCCAATTACCTGATTTAAGATGTCACTTATGAAAAAAAGAAGCTTTCTCTAACAGCATATAAAGAGTATTTTACTTTCCTAAATTCACTAGCATTGTCAAATTGAGAACTAAAAATGCAGAAAAGTTACTTTTTGTTCAAACTACAAATAACCTGGAAAAGGGTAATAAAGACTTAACTAAATAATCCGACTATGGCCATACATTTTTGATCTGGGCTCAAATAATCATGCAAAAATTTTTTTTGGAGGGGGAATCACAATAAACTAAAAGTGTTTTGTTAGGAAAAACTATAAGCAGTGTTGTTATTTCAGAAAACAAAAAGAAATACCTAATAGCTTTGTTGTTTTAATAATAAAAGAACATGTCATTTTTGCTGTTAACTGACATCCTCCACTAAACAGAAACAAAAATTATGTAGTGCATAAAAATGCACAAGTATAGGCCTCAGTTACCTTTGATATGTAAATTAATGCATTTTATTGATATAGCTGTAAATTTAGATAGATTATAAGCATTATAATTTAAACATACATAATGCTATTGCGATATTTTTAAAGATCCACTTTTTTGAAAAATCAATGTGACTAATAATTTGAGTTCAGTCTTGACTAACAAATATCAAACCCATATAGTTTTGGCAATAAATTAGACAGGAGCTAATCACCTTTAACAAGCGTTAAGCATGACAGAAATATTTGCACAAGCTGGGCACGATGGCTCACGCCTGTAATCCCAACACACAGGGAGGCCAAGGCAGGTGAAGAACTTGAACTCAGGAGTTCAAGACCAGCCTGAGCAACATGGTGAAACCCCGTCATTACCAAAAATATAAAAAAAGAGCCAGGCATGCTGGCCCATGCCTGTGGTCCCAGCTACTCAGGAGGCTCAGGTGGGAGGATCACTTGAGCCTGGGAGGTGAAGTTGAAGTGAGCCAAGATTATGCCACTGCATTTCAACTCGGGTGACAGGGTGAGACCCCATCTCGAAAAGGAAAAGAAAAGAAAAGAAAAGATAAAAGAAAAGAAAAAAATATTTGAATGAACAAGAATTACACTTAATGATGCAGTTATGAGCACATTCAATTCTTGTGTTCCAAGACTTTCAAAGTGATTCTGAATAAGCAAACATCTCCATCAAAGTGAAATATTTAATTTCTAGTTCATCTGCAGATCAATATTTCCTGAAAAAGAATCATTACATTCTAAAAATAAGATCGTTGGAGTTGTGAAACAAGAAAAAAATGTCTTGGCTTGAAAACAAAACAAAACAAAAACCTTTTATTATGACTTTGAATTTTTCTTTAATCTTGATTTTCCAAATTTTAATTTACTTGGAAATAAGAGAAATGAAATTGAAGGAGATTATTTTAACAAGTATTTTAACATGTAAATACAGGGAAAAAGTTTATCTCAATTTCAGATGCTAAAGAATGAGCAATTATTTTAAGAAATTGTTCACCTAGATCTCTGCATCTTCTTGAGAATCTTATTTCACAAAAACTAGTTCTACAATGCAGGAAGTTTCAATGTTTTCTAGGATTTTAATGCTTTCAGCGAATATACACCTTTACCATACCTTTTGGAGGTTGCAGAAGCCTGGAATTCTCAAACAAATGTTTCTTTTTGATAGGTAAGATGACTGTGTCTTTCAGATCCGTAATGACATCATCTAAACCTGCTATATCACTCCAAGTAACCTGGCAAAAGTTAAGGTCAACATGAATTTTACTACAAATGTACACTCACTAAAGTAAAAAAGAACCCTCCCAAAATAGCAAATGTTAATGTGACAATTTATACATAAATAAGTTAAAATCATATATTAACATGAGTAAAGACTTTTCCAAGCAATAATGAAATAAACTGCTATGAAAATGGAAAAAGGAATTTAATAGTCAACTATCTACTATTAAAAATCCGGGCGTGGTGGCTCACGCCTGTAATCCCAGCACTTTGGGAGGCCGAGGTGGGCGGATCACAAGGTCAGGAGATCGAGACCACGGTGAAACCCCGCCTCTACTAAAAAAAATACAAATAACTAGCCGGGCGTGGTGGCAGGCGCCTGTAGTCCCAGCTACTTGGGAGGCTGAGGCAGGAGAATGGCAGGAACCCAGGAGGCGGAGCTTGCAGTGAGCCGAGATCGCGCCACTGCACTCCAGCCAGGGGGAGAGAGCAAGACTCCGTCTCCAAAAAAAAAAAAAAAAAACCTGTAAGTCAGGTACTCAAATATCTGCAAGGGTCTAATAAGCTAAATTCATTGCATTTATAAGGAGGAAATACTCTGCCACAAGAATATTGAGAACCAGTTGAGACATAATTTAGCACTGGCTAATGGGAAAGAGCTCATCAGGAATGTACCTATTTTATACAGGATGTTGTCAAGCACCACGGAAATTAATTTTAGAAATAAGGTCTTACAAAACATGACTTCTGAATTTTATCCATCAAAAGTAAACCTATGGGCCAGGCGTGGTCACTCACGCTTGTAATCCCAGCACTATGGGAGGCCAAGTGAGCGGATCACTCGAGGTCAGGAGTTCGGGACCAGCCTGGCCAACATGGTGAACCCCGTCTCTACTAAAAATACAAAATAAATAAATAAATAAATAAACCGGGTGTGGTGGTGTGTGCCTGCAGTCCCAGCTACTTGGGAGGCTGAGGCAGGAGAATCGCCTGAAGCCAGGAGGTGGAGGTTGCAGTGAGCCAAGATCACGCCACTGCACTCCAGCCTGGGTGACAGAGCGAGACTCTCTCTCGGGGAAAAAAAAAAAAAGTTTAAATCTATGTTGAAACTTAAGGAAGTATCTCTATAAATAAAAACAGGGCATACATATTTTCAAAATAGACAAGAAAAACCTGATTCAACTTGTCCTGAAAGGAATGGCACAGTAAAGGAGCTGGAGTTGGGGCCAATCAGAAGCAATACTTTACAATAGATTCATTTCCTTCATAATGTTAAAAAAAAAAAAAAAAGATAAAAAGAAAAGGTGCAAACCAGCAGCCAGATCCGAAAAAAAATAACTTTCATTGTAACTGCAACAAAAACTAAGTCTGCTAGTACAGATTTATTCAGAAATTAACATAGGTAGGGTTCCAAGAAGGTACCATTGTAAATCTATAAATCAAATTCAAATGCAGGCTTAATTCTAGGGTGTGTGCATGTCTCTGTATACACAGATATTAAGACACTGCAGACTTTTATTTTCTAGATTTGGAGATGGGGCTATTTCATTCCATTTATTTATAGCAATATATCATTAATGTATTAGGGAAATATATTCTATTTATAGAATTTATAAATGTAGAACTATCATTACAAAATATATAGGATCTTATACATTACATCAAGCTCACCCTCAAAATAATCCTTATGAAGTAGGTAAAGCAGGTTTTATTATCTCTAGATTATACATGAGGGAACTGAGACTCAAAGAGGAAATTATTTGCCAAGGCCATTAACGGAAAACCTGGGATTCAGTATCCTGTGTTATCATACCATATTATGAAAATCTAGGTTTAAACTCCATAAAACAAACATCCACATGACTTAAAGCAGTATGTTTTATATACCACAAAGGCAAATATATAAAAGTTTTACTAAACAAACGTGTACAGAAAAAGAGTTAACAAAGTAAGCCTGAGACTGTTATCCTTTGGGAAGGCATACTTGCAAGACTGGCCCTTGGCTGGCATGTGGGAACTTAGATTTCAGGAGAGTCCCATCATTTCTTGACAAGAACAGCTCACTGTGCCTAAACTGTTTGTGCAAACAATATGGTTTATGGTGAAACACCCATTTTCCTTCTGGGAGTCTAGAATTTTGGTACATTTAAGGGAAGAGGGAATCTATATAATCAGCCCCCAATAAATATGTTGAAGACTGAGTCTCCAGTGAGCTTTCCTGGTGACAATATTGCACATGTGTTGTCACAACTTGATGCACTAATTAAGCTGGGTGACTCCAGTTTGAATCTTGTGCCTGGCTTCCTTTAGACTTCATCCCATGCCACCTTCCCTTTGCTGATTTCGCTTTGTATCTTTTCAGTGTAATAAATCATATACAGGAATACAACTATATGCCAAGTCTTATGATTCAGCCTAGAGAATCAATGAACCCGGCCATGATCTTTAGGACCCCTGACACAAAATGCTAGAACCCACCCCCACCTCCAAAAAAATCTTAAATAAGATTAAAGATACATACATGCATATTAAGAGGGTCTACTAGATGAGCAGCAATACTCATTTCATATTCTGAGAGCTTCACATTTTTCACACCAATTTGCTTCATTAGTTTTTCTGCCTAGAATGAAAAGAACAAACAACCTCCTTTGACTTGATATTTAGATACTGGCACTTCGAAATAGATATATGTGAAGTCTAAAGAGCAATGAACAGATACACAGGAAATTTCCAAGGATATTCTAGGTCCCTTGATCTTAGCCTTCTCCATTGTGAGCCCTCAGGTAAAGATTTGAGGCTCTATTTTACAGAAATCAGGGAAATTTAACTACCTTTCAGGAAATGAGAAAACAGGGTATGTGACTGAAGAGATCTTGCACTTCCAAGAGAGGCTCCCATTGTTTCAATCAGACTCTAGGATACAGCTTAGTTTCTCATTCCTAATAGGACTATCATGACAGGTAAGGGTAAAATCTCAATATGAAAGACACAGGAGTTAAGGAGGGCAAGAAATGTATAACTGAAGTTTCTTTAAACTGAGTATCTGAAGCGGATGTCCAACTTCCTTCAAATTAATCCAGGTATCTACAATAGATGGCCATACATATCCCATATGAAATTGCTCTGATATGCTGTCCCTTTTAGGTAGAAGTCAATTCCTGGGACTAGGCAACCAGAGTTATAATAAAAATAACTCTACATTAGAAGTATATTTGCATATATTCTCAAAGCAGGCCACAACCAGCATTAAACCTATGAGTTCTAGCAACACAACAAAGCTTTCAATTAAAATAAAGATAATGAAAAACATTTACTGAGTGTGCCAAATATTATGCCAAAATACAGTAAAAGGATTAACTTACTGAATCCTCAGAGCCAATACTATGAGATAGGCATAATATTTTCCCAATCACAGAAAAAGAAACTGAAGTTTAGCATGATTAAGTAATTTGCCTTTGGCTAAAAGTTAGCACAGAGAAGAAACAAGATATGAATTCAAGGAGTCCAACACTAGAGTCCATACTTAACTACCACACATATTTGCCCTGATTTCTTCAATTTTAAGATTGGAGTTTATAACCACGAAAGAATCTTTAAAAAATCTATACATAACAAATTCAAATTTCAATAAGTGAACATTTTAGAAATGAAGGGACTCTGGTAAATCAGGTTTACCTAAGTTTTGGTTATTACATTATCCTAAAATGCTTTTGATTATATAGAATCTTGCTGTCTGTCCAGGGTTATGACTGCTCTAAAAGGAAATTTGCATCACACAGCATTTTAGTTATAGAATGGCTAGGAGGTTAGGATAAATGTATTTAATAGCTTTAAAAAAAAGTACTATGGGGGCCAGGAATGGGGGCACACACTTGTAATCCCAGCACTTTGGGAGGCTGAGTTGGGAGGACTGCTTGAGCCCAGGAGTTCGAGACCAGCGTGGGCAACATAGATGCCATCTCTACAAAAAATCAAAACTTAGCTGGATGTGGTAGCACACGCCCGTAGTCCTAGCTACTCTGGAGGCTGAGGGAGGAGGATTACTTGAGCCTTGGAGATCAAGGCTGCAGTGAGCCATAATCATGGCACTGCATTCCAGGCTAGACAAGAGAGAAATCCTGTCTCATAAGAATTTTTAAAAAGTGCTATGAACCACATCACACAACCAAATAGGATAAATCTCTTATTTATCTTGCCCCTGCAAAATCACTGAATCAATAGATAATCTTTTGTAGATTCCTTTATCTCTTGTAAATAACTTCTCTTTTACTGCCATAAGTCATTTACATGTCAGTTATAAAAGTATCCTATTTTAGCAACTGAATAACATTTACTCTTCATTTTCATTATGCTACAGTAAATGTGAAACCCTCCCACATGTGTTCTTTTTAAGCAACGCTCAAAGACAGTGGTTTTCCCAGGGGACATTTAGCAAACTCTGGAAATACTTTTGGTTGTCACACTTGGGGGTAGGGTGATACCAGCATCTAGTCGGTAGAGGTAGACATGCCACTGAACATTCTACAAGGCACAGGACAGCCTCCCTCTCCCCATCCCAAAGAATTACTGGCCCAAAATGTCAACAATGCCTGATCTGGGAAACCCTGTTTTTTCCCCTATTAGCTAGTTGCCCTGAAAATTTTACTCTATGCCACAACTGCCTCTTGATTTAAAGAATAGCCTTTATTTCTATCTGGAACTTCCTAAATAAAAATGACAAATGAATAATGTTTAGTTTATATAGAGATAGAAAATGTTATCTTGTCAAGTTTACCTAACATCTCTTTCCTGCAACAGCAGTCCCACTTTAACAATCTCTTCAGGTTGTATTCACAATATATCATTGAAAGAAAAGGGAAAAGGAATTAATGGTTTTATTGAGCACCTACCACATCTAGCACTGTGCTAGGTAATTTACAATCAACCCTTAAAATTAACCTGAGAAGTAACTATTATTATCTCTATTATTTAGATGAGGAATTTACAGGTTAGAGAAGTTAAAAGAAATGTCAGGATTATACAGCTAGGAAGTGACATTAACAGAGTTCGAATACCGATTTGTCTAATTTCGAATCCCATATTCTGCTGAAATACTAATAATCCTCATTTGGGAGAGCAGAACATGGCTAGTGAATAAATGAAAAGCACCAAAAAACACACCAAAACTGCCACCAAACAAACTGTGTCCCAGGAAGAAGTTATACAATTGCCTAGTTTTAACTTTCAAGTGAGCCACTAGATAAGCAGAAAAACAAAATTATCATTGGACTACTGTAAAAATGGCTTATGTTTATGCATGCTTTCTTGTTTATAGCTTAATGAAAGTTATCTTTTCTGGTCACCGTGGTTTGCTTGTTTTTTTTTTTAAAGTAGGTATCTCCAAGTGGTTGTTGTTTCTGTGGAGGGAAAATGAGTTAGACGGGGAGTGTGTGGGGGCCAAAAGGAGGAGGAAAACTTACCTTTTACTGTATACCCATATTTTTTTGACTGTTCCATAAGATTTTCTACCCTTTCACACTATTTTTTACCTTTTCAAGCTATTTCATTTTTTCTCCATGTAAAGTATTATTTTTTCAAAAAGATTAAGTGGAACAGGATATATTAAATTAATATTTTTGCCTGGAGTGGGGAAGGCAGAAAAGGGGAAAAACAGCAGCAAAGAAAATACTTATGAGCTAACACTCACTTCATTCAGGTTCTAAAAGATTCATAAAATTGTCCTTTTGGAAGAATCAGTTTAGAAAGTTGGACATGTCATTAACAAGAGTGAAAAATCAGAGATGAATGAATTAAACTTAAGTTAGAAACAAGGACAACCTCTGATCTTTTTACCGAGGTCACAGCTGAAGTGTTCCAATTTCAGTGTGTGCAGACAAATCACTGATATAAGGCTTTTTAAAAATGCATTTAAATGGGAACTAGCAAGGATTCTGAGTACATAATTATCGTTATATAATAGGTATAATCACTTATCACAAAATTACATTAACATCTTTCTTCTTCTACACATGCGGAAACAGTGATCCTCTTTTAGGGTTAATGTACTTATATCTCTTTCCTCTCATTTTACCATTATATATTCTGAAAGTTCTTGGGTAAGATGGCATTGTACTGTAAAAGGAAAATAAATCTTGGGGACCCCAAATCACTAAGCCAAAGGGAAAAGTGAAGCTGGGAACTGTTTAGGGCAAACCTGCCTCCCATTCTATTCAAAGTCACCCCTCTGACTCACTGGGATAAATGCTATCTTACTGCCTCCTTTGGAGCAGCTAATAAGAAATTCAAAAGAATGCAACCATTTGTCTTTTATCTACCTATGAACCGGAAGCCCCCTCCTTGCTTCAAGTTGTCCAGCCTTTGTTTCGAATTCCAGACAGAACCCAATGTTCACCTTACACATGTTGACTGATGTTTCATGTCTCCCTAAAATGTATAAAACCAAACTGTGCTCTGACCACTTTGGGCACATGTCATCAGAACCTCCTGAGGCTGTGTCATTGGCCCGTGTACTCAACCTTGGCAAAATAAACTTTCTAAATTAACTGAGACCTGTCTCAGATATGTGGGGTTCACATTTTGGTGACCGTGAAGAGATTCTGAGTGGAGGTGCCCCTGACCTTTGACAAATCTACCGGTGCTTGATACCAACATGAGCTAACTTTATGGCTCAAACCAATAGTACTATTTGCTGATGTCTGTGAGTGCCCCCTCCAGATAACACCTGATCTCCCCAAATTTGGTGGAGACCTAAAGTTTATTTTGCTATACAACTCCCTTTTTTTGGACTTTCACTTGCTTCCAACAAGGAAAGCAAGATTTCCTGCTTCCTTGACGATGGAGGGCAGGTAACTCCTTTACGGAGTTTGAGCTCACTCCTAGCAGGGAAGATGCGTTTGACTTTTTTCGTGCTTCTAGGATGTAGAGAGCAGTCTTCAGCCTGATACCTATCCGTAGGTAAGTAGCTGAATTGGGGTTTTGTCTTGGCTAAAGTTTAACAACTAGCTGATCTTAATTTCTCCTTACCATTAGAGCACTCAGTGATCATCCTGTTGAGTCTTTTGTTGTTTGTTTGTTCTGGTCTTTCTCCCATCAGATTTGACAAACTCTACTTGACTTGGTCAAATCCGAGTGAGAATTCCAAATTATGGGTAACAAAGCCTCCCTAATTTGACTAAAATTCCTCGCAGTTGCAAAAGAGGAAAGGAAAAAAACAAAAACAAAAATCCATGCGTTTGGTTTCTGTTTGCTTACTGTCTCAAAAAAACAAATGTCCTTTCATTTACTTTTCTTCCACCCTATACCTCTTTCCCCTTTTGCTATCTGCAGTACCAAAAAATCTAGAGAAGGTTTCCAATGACTTGAACCCATTTAAAGAATTCAGAACAAAGGTGCCACTCACCCCCTTTAGAGGGTTCTATTTTCCTTGTGGAGTTTCAAGAGTCATGGGCAGATTCTTCTTAAGTCTAAACCTCTGTCTTCCTGTATTCCATAACCTGACTTTTTTGGCTTGGGGGGTACCAGAGATTATCTTGTGCCATGACAGGATCTGACCTTGATGTGTGTAATGGTGAATGAGAGCTACAAAGTTAGGGGTGGCTGAGCACAGTTTACAGGAAGTGATCTTGGTTGTTTTTTCTCCTAGGAAGTTGTTATTTAAGGATCCTGATTCTACCTCAGAGATGCATTCTAAAGGGTCTTCTCTATTGCCTTTTCTCCCAAAATTAATCTCGATTTGGCTTTTCTGTGCACATTTGCATGAGGAACTGAACTGCTGTTTTCACAGGTAAATGAGAGATTGAGTTTTCTCAGCTCCAAAGAGAAACAGTGTTTTGCTCCCCCCAGCCAAAAGGTGCCCCTGGGTGACTGGGAGCCTAATGGGAGTGTTATAGGGGGTTAACATCCCTTGACATGCAGTAGCCTTACAAGAAAATCCCCAACAAAAATTAATTTTTAAAATGGCTCATCCAGGAAACGCATATAAGGCCTGATCATCCCACGTTTTGAGCCCTCCCAGAGGTCATAGACCTCTGGAGAGAGAAACCGAGACACATAAAATGGCGGAAACAACTCAGTGGTGACACACTGTGGAGTCCTGCCCACAAGCAGCGTACACTGATCCACACATAAAAACCCTAGGCCACAGCTCAGTTCCTCCTTTTAAGAAAAAGTGGGAAACGATCTAAGAATGAGGAGAATGATCCCCTTTCAAGCACTCCATAGGTTTTACGGCACCACTACTTGCCAGAGTTTATGTAAAATGGAAGTAACATGGTCTTTGTGCACATTTACATTAAGGAAAAAGAACCCTCAGGTCGACCGACAAACTACAAAGTTTCTACGTTCTCTTTTTCTGTCTTTCTTTTCTGGCTGCTTTAAATCTGCTGTTACTTTTCTACTAAGATAAAAAGCACTGTTTGGATCTAACAGGTTTTTTGTTGTTGGTGGTGGTGGTGTTTTTGCAAGCCAGTGAATTTGTATTTATGTCATGGCTAAAGTTCCAAAGTAAAAGCTATAGGATCTGTGTGTGTGTGTGTGTGTGTGTGTGTGTGAGTGTGTATTTAAAAGGCCTTTATAAAATTTCCATAGCCCTATGTTTAACTGGCAATTAAATCCATTTTAATTTCCCTCTAGCACACTAGACTTTTCCTTTCCATACTTTATGGTGTAAACTTTGCTATTTGATGTTCACCTGAGTTGTTTCCTTTAATATGCAAACTAAAGGCTATTTAGCTGACAACTGCCTAGGATAGTGAAAAAGGTTATTAAGAATTTGAAAGTCTAAGGTAGGAAAATAGAAGTTTTTATGAATCTATAATATGTACTTCTACCAGCATGCCTAATATGTCTATGTATTTATGTGTTGTATACACAATGTTTCACTACTGAAAATATATAAAAGAGCGCTAACTAATTGGCTTAAGAAAATAAAAGTGCTTGAATCAAATACTTTATCAGGAAAAAAGAGAAGACTAGTCAAATGCTTTTCAAGTTTACGTAATTTAATAAAATCTTAAATAAGCTAGCTTTAAAATTACTGGTAAAGTAATATTAGAAATGTCTTAAGAATTGCCAACAGATATTTTTGTTCACATTTATTAATCAAGCAATTTCATATTTATCCCTGCAAAATACTATCAAAGTGTCAAAATTTGGCAGAGGGATTAAAAACCATAAACCCAGCCCCAAACAGAATGATCTCCTCTTGCGTAATTGTTAATAAATAAGACATTGATATTAGTTTAATGAAAATAGCTACATCTTGAAGTTAGTAAGATTATCATAACTTCTAATCTTGTGGCTTTAGGTGATCTAGTCCATAGGCAGTAAGGTTTGTTCTGGGAAAAGGTTGTTATTGCCTTTGTTTCAAAGCTAAACTATAAACGAAGTTCCTCCCAAAGTTAGTTCCGCCTATGCCCAGGAATGAACGAGGACAGCTTGGAGGTTAGACGCGAGATGGAGTGAGTGAGGTCAGATCTTTTTCACTGTCTCAGTTATAATTTTGCAATGCGGTTCTGTAACTTTAAATGATGACTATTGCAGTTTTCATAAATAATCTAGGTAAACAATTAAAATAATTAGGTAAATGCAATGGGATAATTGTAGACAAACTCATCGTAATTTAGAATCTAAAGTTAAACTAAATTAAATAATAGATATTTCAATAAAATATATTGTAGAAAAACATTCTTTCTAAAAAAAAGTGTGCCCTTTTTAAAAAGGTGAACAATTTTTGTCTAATTCAAAGCTTATTTAGGTCATGTATAAAAGAAGGTAAAAAGAACCAGGAAGTAAGAGGCATGTAAAGAAAGTTGTAAAAATAAAGAGGGTTGTTTTGGTAAGAAAGCTTAAAAAGAAGTATCTTATATGGTAAATTTAGTCCTACAATAAAATGACTGGTTAAGAAAGAGGATGGTCAGGACAAACCATAGAGTCCAAGCATGTCATGAATGGTCTAAGTCACAATAAAAGGATTTATTTAAAAAACAAACAAAAAAACTTTTGTATAATTAAAGGGAAATTAAAATGGTCTTTCTACAGATGATTGGACTTGATGTAAATATATATATAGATAGATAGAAACATTAAATCACTGGTTAAAACAATGAAATTTTCTTAAGGGACTGATTTACTCTTAACAAATTACAAGAGATTTTAATTTTTTTCTAACCCAAACTTCAACTTTTATTGCATCTCGCCATTTTCAGTTTTCTCTCCCCTTTTAAAGGGTGTGAAATTGTAACTCTCTCTTTCAACTTATTTTCAGCTCATACAAGTTTTTTTCCTTGAGTTCTGTTTGTTATGGCCTGATGCTAACAATGTTTTCACGAACGTCCAAAGGAAATGTTTTCTTCCAACATAATATTCTGGCAGTGCAGGTCTTTTCTGTTGCCTTTTAGTAACTGGTCTAACAGATTTTACAGTTTATCTAAACAATTCTATGCCATTATGACTAAGCTTGGTTTGCTTGGGAAAAAAACTGAAATTTAAAAAATTTTTTAAATTAAGGTTATTAACATTCATGTATCTTTCTATATGTTCAAAGTACCTGTGCCACTGAGTCACATGGCTTTGACTTCTGGGTCTAAAAAGGACACCCAAGTCCTGCTAAATCGTAAACACTGACAGCAATTAAAGCCTCATCTTCAGGCTCTGTAGAAAATGCCAATCAAAATAAACTGCATTTCTGAAACACAAGGCCAGAAATTAAAGCTATTCAACTCCTCAAGGCCCAGGGACTATCATAGAAGAGGCAGGCATGTGAAATTGGAAGGGCCAATTTTGAGAGAGAAAATAAGTTCAATTTCTCTATAACCATTCATATCAAAGGCACACTAATGCAAAATGTATGGGTCCCGTGTCAGATTAAGAAGGTTTTTGTTGAAGCATTAACTGACTCCTTAATAAAGGTTATAAAAGCTGCGAAAGGCTTATGGAAGTTATATCTTACGGTCAAGATTAAAATTTTGGAGACTGTTTATAAACGTTTAAAAACAAATTGAATTGGCTTCATGCTGTTTATATTAGGGCTTATTGTTTGGAGAAGTCAGTCTCCTCTCTCAAAGAAAGAAGTTTTTCACCTTTTTTTGAGTTATCACTTTGAAATGAATGACTTATTTTACAATGACCTGTATGTAATATCAAGTTTTTTAAACCTTTGATATTTGACAAACTTTCCAAAATCAAATGATAAATTATGTCTTTTTTTGACCTAATTAATCCCTTAAGACATTAGGTTCCATAAAGTCCCAAAAATGACATAATCTGGCTTATTTAGTAAAAAAAACCATACAGCAAACATTGTCAAGTAAGAAATAGTATTTGGTTTTCCTGGTCTGTATTTGTAGAGATGTTATTAGTATATGTTCCAAAATTATGAGAAACTCCTATAATTCTGATATGACTTAATGTACATCATCAATAATAATTTTAATTATTGTGTGCCACAGAGGTAACAAATTTCCTTGTCAATTGTGTCTCTGACTATGGCTACCCTAAAACTTTTGTCATCCATGGACAATTGTTACCTTCTTTTGGTCCTCTTTAGAAGGTGGTTTTATAACCAGCTATAAAACTCTAATGAGTGCTCTTGAATGCATGTTTCTGATTGAAGACTGTGACATCAGAATAGAAGAAAAACTTTCAGGACTCACAGAGAGCTGAAAGGTCCATGAATATGAAGCAGTACAGGAATTAACTGCATGGACTGAACTAACAGAAGACTGAAGTTATCTTTTTGACTTTTTGCTTAAAATGTTGCTGATCCTTTGTTTTTTTCAAAGAAACTTTTCTTTTGCACTATTGACAGCTTCTAACAATTTAGTAGACTCCTATGAACAAAATTTGGAGCATATTTGTTTCTCTCTATCTGATTTCTCCAGATTGGAAACTATTTGTGAGTATTCTTAACTTATGGCAATACAGTTATTTGCATAAGTGCAGTAAGAATCTGTTTTCATTTGTAACAGGACACAATTGAAGAAACTAGTTATTTTACCAAGGCTTTGACTGGAATGGTGTGCTTTCCTTTAAGTAATCAAACTTGACTTACATAGCCAATAAAAGCCCCTTGGGAAAACTGGCCTCATACCTTGTCTACACAGTCCCTGTACAGGGTTTCTGACCTGTGGTAAGTAAAGAATATCACTTTCTGACAGGCCCAGGAGCCCCAAGTTTATCTTGGAATCAAGAGGAGAGGAATTCACCCAATTCACAGGTATCTGATGGTACAAATCCATGGCTGGGCTTGGCTTTAAAAAAGTCTTACCTGAGATTATTTCTATGGAACAAAGTCCCATCAAAGCCAAATTTCAAAGCCTATGTAGGCAGGGCACGGTGGCTCATGCCTGTAATCCCAGCATTTTGGGAGGCCAAGACAGGCAGATCAACCCCGAGATCCCACCACCACACTCCAGCCTGGGTGATAGAGCAAGACTATGTCTCGAAAGAAAAAAAAAAAAAGCCTATGTAACAAAATAATTATTCTTGCTGCACTATATACAAATAATCAGGCCAAGCATAAGAAAGCAAATCAGTCCTACCATAATTTGTCTTTAGTGAAAACGAGACACTGGAGACAGAAAAATTATGTTTCAAAAACTATAGTATACCTGTTGTTAGATTCCAGTCCCGCCTAATGTTTTTCAATTTTTATTATTTTCTATAGTTTAGACCGAATTCAAACTTCTCTTGGCTACAAGTCTTCAAAATAATGTTTTCAGTTTCCTTCCCTTCTTTTTTCCACCATTTTTCCTAATTTGGAGTCACTGAAAACTAAGCTGTGCTTTCTTAATGCCCTAAGAACTGAAGCTAGACTGTTAAACTTCAGAAGAAAAGAACAGCAACTCACTTACACACATAAGCCACTTTCATACCTGCCTAGGGATGCATGGACTTCAGGTAATGTGGCCTATATATACATTTTCCAGGATTTGTTTATCGTTTGTTGTTGTTTTTCTCCCTTCTTCCCCCTATTTTCTCTTCACAGGACATGAGACTTCACAACCTGCTAAAATGAGCTTTCCTAATAACTCAGACCTACCCGTCAAGGAATAAACCATCCTAGCCATGAGAGCTCAGATGAAACTTGAGACTAGAGACTCATTTTCTTCTAAATATGCTTTCTCCAAAAGATTTTTTAAAAGAAAAGGGAGGAAATATGAAAGGAAAATAAATCTTGCAGACCCCAAATCACTAAGCCAAAGGGAAAAGTCAAGCTGGGAATTGCTTAGGGCAAACCTGCCTTCCATTCTATTCAAAGTCACCCCTCTGCTGAGATAAATGCATATCTGATTGTCTCTTTTGGAGAGGCTAATCAGAAACTCAAAAGAATGCAACCATTGGTCTCTTATCTACCTATGATCTGGAAGTCTCCTCCCTGCTTCAGGTTGCCTCACCTTTGCTTCCAGCTGGACTGAACCAATATTCATTTTACATATGCTGACTGATATCTCATGTCTCCCTAAAATGTATAAAACCAAACTGTGATCTGAACACCTTGGGCAGATGTCATCAGGACCTCCTGAGGCTGTGTCGTGGGTGCATGTCCTCAACCTTGGCAAATAAACTTTCTAAGTTAACTGAGACCTGTCTCAAACATTTGGGGTTCCCAGTACTATGGTGCTCTTCTATTATGCTTGTGTTGAAAACAACACTGCAGAGTTTTTTCTCCTCTGATTTCCAGCTTCTATTGCTCTTCTTTCCTCATCACTTCTATCTACTCCCTTACCTACCTAGGCAACACTAACTGCTTGTTCCTTACTGACTCCTATCTCAATTTTATTTACTTCAGCTTCTCAGTCTTATAAGACTCAGCTCCAGTAAATCTTGGGTTTAAAAGCCACTTGACTGGCAATGGAGTTCACAATAGCTTTCTGGGGTTAACAAATGTTAGCTCTTCCAAGTTGGCATTCTGTGATAGACGCTCTTAAAATTCCTGGCCGTTGAGAGTTCCAAGTTTTTAAAGTTTTTTCAGTATACTACTCCTTCACAGAATACTTCAGCTCTTACTTCTCTCAAAATAACAGAAATAGTTTTCAAGACTACAGTGTAATGATAGGACTAAAAATAGAAAGACATTAAGTTAAATAATTAAGGTCATAATATGTCACTTTCTGTGTATAACTCTGTGTATGAAATCTTTCCTGGCCCTTGACTACTAAACCTCAATTTCAAGAAAAGTATATAGTCTAATTATTATTATTTTGAGATAGGGTCTTACTCTGTCGCCCAGGCTGGAATGCAATGGTGAGATCTCAGCTCACTGCAACCTCCGCCACTAGGGTTCAAGCGATTCTCCTGCCTTAGCCTCCCAGGTACATGGGACTACAGGCACCCACTACCATGTCCAGCTAATTTTTGTATTTTTAGTAGAGACAAGGTTTTGCCATCTTGGTCAGGCTGGTCTTGAACTCCTGACCTCAGGTGATCCACCTGCCTCAGCTTCCCAAAGTGCTGGGATTACAGGTGTGAGCCACCACGCCCAGCCTATATAGTCTAATTAACGTGCTAAACAAAATACTGTATTTATAAATTCCCAAGACGGTTAACACATGTTCATCCTGCACTTCAAATCTATTAGAGTACACATCTCAATTAACCCACCCTTTCATCAAAAACATAGCTTATCAAAACTCTTCTACTACATCTAAATATGATCCAAGCAGCAGTATGTGCCCAGAACAATCCCAGTCCTTGTACAACACCACGTTGAAACCATCTCCTCTCTCATTACCAATTAAATCTCCTACCTTTCACAAGCTGAAGGTTTTCCTGGCTTCAAGTCTAAAAATTTACAAATATATTGTTTAATCCAACATAACAGTATACTTCCAGGATATGTTTCTGATTTGATGCAACTATGTCATCTTCTACCTCTCATCTCAAAACCCTAATGCCTTTAAAATCACATGGGGCCCACTGATTATCTGGTAAACTCAAAGTGTTCTACATCTAAGCTTTTAGATTCAATGCTCTGTCATTCTGACCATAGAAGTCACACCTTCCTCCTCCCACATTCACATCTGATCCTTGTCCTTAATGTGTATTCTAATTCCTTAATTCTTTTCTATTCTCCAACTAAATTATCCCCCATCTGGTAATACCTAACTTTCTAAATGGCCTGAATCACACAGTCATTATTTCAATGATGTGCTCCTTAGAAATCCTTACACTTCTTGTTATACTAGTCAGCTCCATCTCCAATGCGGATTTAACACTACCATTCACTCTATCTGCCACCAAGTTGCTGAGTAACGCTTCAGAATAGTAACAAAACAATTGAGTTCCCAATAAATTCATACTTTCTTCAACCATGCCCTAATGTTTCAAAATCCACAATGATTCAATCTTATTAAATACTGATCACATATTTACCTAAATAGGCCCCCAACCTCCTCCACTCACTCACTTTTAGTCACAATCTCTCGTCTTCATGATACTAAAAATAAAACAACTCTAACCCTAAAAATGTTCCCTTAACTACTTACCCCAACCCCTACTGATTCTTCTGGGACCTTCCTCCATCTATTACATATCCTCTTAGGCAGCCCCTCTCTACCTCCTCCTTCTCCGCTAACCTTTCCCCTTTTTTTTCTTCTTTTCCCCCAACTCTAGAATGACCATATTCTTTTACTTCAAATTATACTTGCTGCCTCGAGCAAATGGAAATTACTCTCTCCAAGCTTAATGATTTCACTAAATTTACGGATCACTTTCTTAGATCATATTCCTCATGACCTCTTCTTCTCCTTGACCATTCTATAACACATTTACAATCAATTCTCTTTTGCAACCTTCTCCTTCTTTGGCTATGGTGACTTTATGCAAGTGATTCCCCAGACAGTGGGAAAGAAGTGAGAAGAGGTATAACCGAACAATCTTTGAGGTTTCAAAAAAATTTTATTTGCCACCCCACCAACTTCCCCAAATTTTGATTATTTCTTTGCAGAACACAGTGTTTCAGTTGACAATCACTGCCACAGTGAACCACTATGACTGTCTGTAGTACTCTGTTATACTTCAAGTGTATTCAGGTAGAAAAGACTATAACCAGTACCCTAAACATTATCTTGGTTTTTATTCTCACTCCTCTGGTCTTTTTTTTTTAAGTTCTTACAGTGCTTTTACTAATAACTAGGTAGATAAAATAATATCTTAGACTATTTAGATGAGATATAAACACAATATAATCAACACCAATCCAGGTTTAAGAATGAGAACATTATCATAATCTTTCAAGCCCTTCTGTGAGGCCGTCTTCAAATACAGATCTCCTCTTGTCTTTCAGAAAAAAAATCACAATCCTAAATTGAAATCATCTCGTGCTTTTCTTTAACTTAACCATATGTTTGATTCTCTACGGTTTAGTTTTACATGTTTCAGAATGTCTACAGGGGATCACACTCTATGTACTCTTCTGTGACGTTTTCATCTCATTATTTCTTAAGAGTTGTTGAGCATCTGTATTTCGTTCACTTTTCTCTGCTTAATATTATACTCTGGCATGTGTAGTCCGAAGTATGTCACTTTGGCATAAGAATTATTTTGAGTTGAGGGAAATTTAGAAAAAAACAGATACAAGAAAAGCTGTCTGTCCTACCCCTTCTTGCCTAAAAGCAGTAAATTCACAAAGGTGTCCCTCTTCTCTTTACCAGGAAGGACAAAAGTTAATCAAAGGAAACAACTTTAGAGAGCCAGAGGTTGTCTGAAGTTTAAAATCTACATAACAAATTTTAATAACTAGTCTTCATCTACCATTAGTTTCCCACAGTTTGCTGCCCCTAGAGACTGAAGGTCCTTTTCTTTTGTCTGATCACTTCTTTAAAAATTTGTTTCTTTGCCAAAATACTATATACACTCAAGTTCTAGCTAAACTTTTGAATTACGCATCTCTGGTACTCCTATAGGTTGCATGTTTGATACATGTTAATAAACTTGTTTTTCTCTTGTTTATCTATCTTTTGTTATAGAGGCCCAAATGATAATTCAGAAGGGTAGAAGGAAAAGTGTTTTTCTTCTCCTATATGTGCATATACCAACATTTATACTAATATTCCGATTGGTTCCTGCTTTTTTCTATTACAAGCAGAGCTGCTATGAGTACTCTTGCATATATCTCCTGGTTCTTGGATATACGCCCACAATAAAACTTTTGAGTCATTGACTATGCACATTTTCAACTTTACTAGATAATGCCAAACTATCTTCCAAAATGGTTATACTAATTCATATTCCCAACAGCAATACTTTTGTTCCTACTGTTCCACATTCTCTGAAGCACATGTTATTGACAGACTTAAAATTTTACAACTTGGCAGGGGTGAAAAGGTATCTCAATTTGACTTTAATTTGCATTTCTTTGATTCCTAATCAGTTTGTGCAACTATTCATATGTTTATTGATCCCTGGCGAGTGTTCTTTTTTAATGTGCCTATTTAAGTTTCTTTGTCCATTTTTCTGTTATTTTTTTCTTACTGATTCATATGCATCCTATGTATATGTCCTCAGTAAAAATCTTTTAAGTTATAAAAACAATAGGAAACATTTATGCAGTACTGTTATATTTTACATTACATATTTAATTCCAATAGCAACCCAACAAGGTAAGTGCTATTACTACTTCTTTTACAGATAAGAAAACTCAAGTCACAAAGTAGTTAAATAAAACTTTGTGTTTTAGGATTACCTTCCCTATTTATAGACTTTTGTTCTTCCACATGAATTTCAGGAAAAAATACAACATAAACGAAAATCTGCCAGTATTTTTTTAACTGATGTTGAATTTAACTAAACTTTCAATAGTTTTATAATGTGTTGTATGTCTTATGTTTGTCCATTGTTTTTTATTTTTGATGCTACTATATAATCTTTTTTTAAATGACATTTTAAAACATGGCGGATATACAGAAACAGCTGATTTTGTATACTGATTTTAAATCCAGCAAACCCATCAAACTCTCATTAATCCTGATAGCTTGTAGACATTCTTTGGCTTTCTATGTAGATCATCATATTATCCATGAATAATGACTGCTTAGTGTTTTCTTTTCCAATCCCTACCTTTTTGACTTAGGCAGTAGCTAGTAACTCAGTAAAATGTTAATGACAGAAGTAATGGCAACAAAGAAAAGCCAAAAAAAAAAAAAAGGAATGAAAAGTAATGAAAGACAACAGGCTTGCTCCTAATCATAAAGAAAATGTTTCCAATTTTTCACTATAAAATACATTTGTTTTAGTAAATTCATTTTACCAAGTTAAAGATCGCCTGAACCCGGGAGGCAGAGGTTGTAGTGAGCTGAGATCATGCCACTGCACTTCAGCCTGGGGGACAGAGCAAGGCTCCATCAGAAAAAACCACAAAAAACAAAAACAAAAGAAAAATAACACTATCTTCTATTCCCATTTTATTAAGAGCTTTTATAAACCCATGAACGAATGCTTAAGGCCTTTTCTGCATTGATTGAGAGAATCATATATGTTTTATTCTTTAATCTGTTAATGTTGCATATTATATTGATTTCCCATCCCATAATGAAGCCAGGCTTAAACTCCTGGGATAAATCCAACTGATTGCATTATATTTTTTCTATATTGCTGAATTTAACTTGCTAACACTTAAGATTCTTACACCAATTTAGAAGGGAGAGAGAGAAATTACAGACTACTATAGGTTTTGGAATTGTAGTTATGCTAGCCTCACAAAAAGGTTATAAGTGTTCCCTTTCTATATTCTTTCTATATTCTAGAAGAATTTGCATAAATTGGTTATTATTAATTTGTTCCTTAAATACTGGCAGAATTTGCTATAAAGTTCTATGGGCTTGAAATTTTCTTTATAAAAAGATATTTTCACTATTATTTCATAGTTATGGAACTAACCATGTATTCTATTTCTTCTTCAGTCAGTTTTAGAAATGCCTATTTTTCTAAGGGTTTGTCCATACCTAAATTCTCAAATTTATCAATATACAGTTCACCCTTACACAACACAGGGACTGGGATGCTGACCCCACCACACTCAAAAATCCCTACAGAACTTTTGACTCCAAAAGTGAAACTACTAAAACTACTGAACTGAACTACTAAAACTGAACTACTAAAATAGCTTTTTGTTGACCTTATCACTAACAGAAACAGTTAATAACATAGTCTGTATCCTGTATTCTTGCAATAAAGTAATCTAGAGAAAGTATGTTATTTAAAAAATCATAAAGGGAAATACATTAACTTCATTCTTGTCGTCTTCATGTTGAGTAGCGTGAGGAAGAGAGGTTGGTCTTTCTGTCTCAGGTTGGCAGAGGTAAAAGAGGTGAAGGTGAAGGGAGTGGCAGGAGAGACGGGCACACTCATTTTAACTTTCATTAAAAAAAAAAATCGGCTTATGAGTGTACCTACACAGTTTAAACACGCTGTTTGTTGTTCAAGGGCCAACTATAGTTATTAACAGTCCTTTATAACTCCAAAAGCGGAGTTTCGCGTTTGTTGCCAGGCTGGAGTACAGCCTGGTGCTGTACTTGCAATCTTGGCTCACTGCAACCTCCGCCTCCTGGGTTCAAGCGATTCTCCTGTCTCAGCCTCCCAAGTAGCTGGGACTACAGGCACGTGCCACCATGTCCCGCTAATTTTTTATTTTTAGTAGAGACAGGGTTTCACAATGTTGGCCAGGCTGGTCTCGAACTCCTGACCTCAGATGATCTACCCACCTCAGCATCTCAAAGTGCTAGGATTACAGGTGTAAGCCACCGTGCCCGGCCCTTATTTTTAACATCTACAGCAATATTAGGCCTTTTTTGTTCCAGGTGGCATTTTATTGGTAACTTTTTTCTTGTCAGTTTGAAAAGTCTTGATTTAACATCTTTTCAAAAAACCAATTTGGGGTTTTATTGATTTTTCTGTACTGTATATTCACTTTCTATTTCATTAACCTATGTTATTATTTCCATTCATTTCATTATTATGTGTTTTACCCAGGAGTCATTTAAAAATATTTCCTACTTTCCAAACTTATTTTTCTAATGATCTCTACTGTACTGTACCATAGCAGTACATAGTATTGGTAGCGATACTATGAAACTTGAGATTTGCTTTATTATCTAGTATTTGGTTTATTTGCACAAATCATATGTGCTTGACATATGTATTTTACATTTATTTCGGCACAATATACTACATGTGTCCATTTTTTATTTAAATCTTCTATATCCTTAATTTTAAAAAAATCTGAACAATTATTAGGTGTTAAAAATCTCTCACCATGTTGATGGAGATGTCTATTTTTCCATGTAGTTCTATCATATTTTTGTTTTATATATTTTGAGGCTACATCAATAGTTACACACAAATAGAAATGTTATATTTATTGGTGAACTGAAATCTTTCATCATTTATTTAGCAAACATTTTCTCCAGTATCTTTGCCTCACAATTTCTTTTTGCCCAGCCAGCTTTCTTCTTATATTTGTGTGGTATATGCATTTTCCATGTTTTTACTTTCAATCTTTCTGTATCTACATTTTAGATGTGTTACCTCGCCCAGCATATGGCTTAAATTTCTCTCTTTAAACTATTCGTCTTTAAAACATTATGTCTTTATCTTTAGTTAAAATACTACAGATAGCCTTTTGGGGTTCTAGATTTATTGGAGTATCATCTGTGAGACTACCTACCTTAGACTGGCTCTGTGTTTTGTATACTGAGCCCCTCTGAAATCATAAAAACAGAATTCAGCAAATTCCCTCAAGGTAAAGGCTGGCAATCAAGCTCACCTTATCTTTCTGAAATTTTTGTCTTAAGTTTTTAACCTGTATTCTTTACTTTGTTGATAGTTCATGAATGCCTTTAAGATTTTTAGGCCAGGTGCAGTGGCCCACACCTGTAATCTCAGCACTTTGGGAGGCCAAGGCAGGCAGATCACTTGAGGTCAGGAGTTCGAGACCAGCCTGGCCAACATGGTGAAATCCCATCTCTACTAAAAATACAAAAATTAGCCAGGTGTGGTGGCATGCATCTGTAATCCCAGCTACTCCGGAGGCTGAGGTGGGAGAATTGCTTGAACCAGGGAGGAGCAGGGCGCAGTGAGCTGAGATTGTGCCACTGCACTCCAGCCTGTGCAACAGAGCAAGACTCTGTCTCAAAAATAAATAAATAAAACAAGATTTTAAAAAAATTATCAAGCTTGTTTAGCTGTTTTCAGCAGGAGTCAGGCCAGGTACCTTGTTACCCATATTGACCTATTCATTTTTCACTGGATGCACATCATCTTTCTACACCCTAAATGAAGGAAATGTATCAAAGTTTACTCTTCAGCTTACCAATTATAGTGCATTATACCATCTCCTTTGGAGACTTCATCACTCTTTGTATAGTAATTACCATTTATTATAGTGACAATTACATTAGAATTTCTCAAAAAATATATGTATAAATCTTGATGATGGTGAGGGGAGATGGGGAATGGTTTAGGAAAAGTCCTACAAATGATATATACACATACAGGAATAACCATATGACCTACTCTATCCTAGGTGAGACTCACTGCTTTAACAACTCCAACTACTTATAACCATCTGACAAGGAAATTTACCTCTAGATTGACCTTTTTTCTGAGATTCAGACCTGCAACTTCAATTGCTGTATGAACTTTTCCTCCTGAATTCCTCCCACCAACACAAACCCAACATGGCTGGATCAAATGTCATCTTCTCATAAATTTGCCCTACCTACCAGTTTCCAAACCTCTATAAAAGATATTATGAGTCTTTGAGGTATCCAGACAAATCTTTGATTCATTTTTAAGATGTCCTTTTTCTTTTCCCACATCATCACAAAGTCCTTCCTGCATTCATTTGTGTTGGTCTATTTCACTCATTTCATTCCTTTTGTCACCCTCTTATTCTAAGAGGGTGTCAGGACTGTTGTAGTCTATCACCAACAGAGCTTGCTTCTAGTCCCTCTTGACTTCTATTCCTTCTACGTACTGCTATAAGGTGAATTATCCTTAAAACATTGTATATCAGCCACCCATTCAAATATATTTAATGAGTTAAGACTGCCTACAGAAGTCTTCAATTGGTCAACAGCATATTTATTATTTATTTATTTTTGAGACGGAGTCTCTCTCTGTTGCCCAGGCTGGAGTGCAGTGGTGTGATCTTGGCTCACTGCAACCTCTGCCTCCTGGGTTCAAGCAATTCTCAACCTCCCGAGCAGCTGGGCATGTGACATCACATTCGGCTAATGTTTTGTATTTTTATTAGGGATGGGGTTTTGCCACGTTGGCCAGGCTGATCTCGAACTCCTGACCTCAAGTGATCTGCCTGTCTCGGCATCCCAAAGTTGTGGGATTACAGGCATGAGCCACCGCATGGCCAGTCAACAGCATGTTTAATAGTTGCCCAGAGATGTAGGGAAGAGAAGAGGAGGGGTAACCAAGAGGCTATAGCCATTGGCCAAGCAAATGCCATTTCATCCTGAGTGTTTCAAACACTGGTAAATTACTGTGGAATGGGATAATGCTAGAAGCAAAAAGTATCCCTCCTCTTCAGTTGATGATGGATTTCTAAAATGCTGTGTATTTTTTATCAGCCTCAGTCCACCCAACAAAACAAAAAGGACCAAAGAAGGAAAAAGTAGAGCATTCTATTTAAAACTGTCCTTGCCTACCCTAGAGACCAAGCTCTTTCATGAAACCACCTTCAACTACCTTAATCACTGGTGACTACTATTTTCCCTAAGAGCCACAGTTTCTGTCTACACTACTCAATAAGAAACTGGCATATGCTTCTTACTATTATAATTTATATTATCATGAACAAATCTTTTCTCCCTACCATGGGTACTACGAAGGACACAGTGTCTAATACTTCATATACCTGATATTTAGAATACTATACACATAATTTTAAATGAAGGCTTAATAATGATGGTTCATTCATGTAGTATTTAGCATCTATATTTAGCTTTCTGTATGTCTTCTACATGTGTATTCCAGGAGTTCTTAGAAGCCAAGGGGAAAAAAAGACAAAATTATCTTTAAAAGTCACACCTCTGCTTTTTAAAATGCTGAAATGATGTAACTTATAGTATTTTGACATCAGACTTAAACTGACTTTCATGATTCAGGTGGGAGAAAGAAAACCCTACACCTAGGTTGACAAATGGATACACTCAAATTAGTTTTTTTTTGTTTTTGTTTTTGTTTTAAATCTACCCTGGTCAGACTTCCCAGAGATTTACAAATAGGCTGATAATATAATCTAGAACTTCAGTCAACTATTTTATAATACAATTCAAGGAAAAAGTTCAGAATTGTCCAAAGTGCCTTTCAGATATACACTTATTGCAGTGTTTATAAAATTGTGGTTTTCACTTTTTGCTGATGTAAGGGCTATGCATAACATTGTAAAACAGTCATTTATTTACATCCCTATTTCCCACACTAGCCTATAGCATTTTGAAAGAACAAGATTTATTAATCTTTTTTCTTCGGTATCAAGCAGTTGCTAGGAACTCAATAAATGTTTATTGAAGAAATCTGTCACAACTCATATGACAGATCTAAAAATTCATGGATATCTTATTCAATTATTTTAAGATAAATTATGTTATTATACCATAAGATATTCAATAAGATATAAATATTTTAGCTATTAATTATTGTTTTAAAAAAAAGGAGCCAGAGGGAAAAGCCACCTAACAGCACAAAAAATGTGTAAGACTCCTTTAAGGTTTTTATGTTTTGATGACAAACAGAAACCAAACATATCACTTTTAAAAGGAAATGACCACAAGAGGCAGCAGGTGAGAAGTTCAAAACTACAGCTTATTATTAACAATCAACAACTTTTAGAGCCATTCATTAATCAGATTTTAGTGTAGCTTATAAGTTTAAGACTGAGAATGTTTCAGTACTATCCACATTTCAGAAGTCATACACAGCAAAAGGAATATCATTACTGAAGATAAATATTTTGGGTTAACCTAAAAAATTTTACCTAGATCCTACCTTGAAAGCTGACAAAAATATTCTAATGAACATGTTCACAACATTATATTTTTATTCTTCATTTCTCTTCTTCTGATAAGTTGTTTATATAGTAAAAATGACTTGAAATAATGTCATAATAAACTAGTACTTTGTAAGAGTAATAAAATTAACTACAAGTACCAATACATTTTCATGTGAGTCTTACAGAATTTCTCATTAATTTGTTAACTATCAAATTTTTAGTTTGAGGGGAAATATTTGTTAGCCACAAGAAAAATGATCTTCAGACATTTCAATCATACCTGTTTCTGAGCTTCTACTTTTTGCTTTCTGGTTGGATCAATTGCATCTACCATCCATTTGATAGTAAAGTATGTCACTGCACCAAATATTGTCAAACGGAAAATTAAACCAACAACTTCATTCCGACTCAAAGGACGAGAAAAGGCTTCAGCATGTACCATCTTGATTGTTAACCTTAAAAAAAACAAACAGAAATGTCACTAGGTAATAACTATACTTATTAAAATTGGAAGACTAACAAAGTAGCTTAAACTAAGCAAGAAAAACTAACTTCTAGTCAAATTAAAATATTACCTACCTTAAACAAAGTGTTTCATTTTAAGGAGAAATGGATTTTTAAATGTTAAGTAAACAAATACATTTAAAGCTCCTCTTGCAAACTAGAAGTAGACTAGAAACTCAGATTTATTTGGTAGAATTAATCATTTTATTTGAAAAATACAGTAAATATCTTAAGGTATTTACTCAAACAGCTTTAAAGAACTATTTCAGAGTCTAGGAAAGTATCGACTACAACACTAATCCCACTGAAGAAAGGCAGCCCGACAATACTAATGTGATGGTAAGAATTTCTTCTATTAACTGTAATGTACACCAGGTAATTTTTGAGTGAAATTCAAATTGTGAACTCACTCACTTTTTCCTCATACCTACTTTTAAAAGTTTTCAAGGCCTGCTTAAATTTAAACATGCCATTTTCTCAATTAATAAGTGGCATTAAATTTTTTGAGTCACGCTATTGCTCCCAACAACCCAGCTAAGTAGGAAGCAATAGAACTTGGAAAAATCTTGAACTGAGACAACTACTACAAGAATACAGCACTCACCCAAGCTAAAGAGAAAAAAATGAGGTAAATGTGCCTACTTTTGCATATATCCCTGAACAGCTACATCAATCAAAGCTAGGCTTACAGAAGACATACACTCCTCTGTCAACGGCAATAACTACTCAGAAGAATAAGCTTGTTAGGGGTGATATGACTATCACATTTTGGGAGATAGGATCTTAGCTTCAAATAATGCCATTATACTTTCAGTACAGGAGTGTGCTGAATGCTATGGAATATATAAGAAAAAGAGAATATGTATTTGCACTCATAAACATGACAAAAACAGAATTGGTATGGCTCAGCACAGATAAAAATTAGGTACTGCATAAATATCCACAGTCCTTCCAGCTCTAAAATTCTCCTCTCACTACTACTAAATTAAAGAGCCTCTTCACCTTCCTCCCTCTAGAATAGCTCCAAAAATTTTTTATTTCCTTTTATATACCTCACCTCCACTCAAGGATATATACTTCTCTCTAATCAAAAGACTCCAAAGTATTCCCTTTACAGGATTCCCAAGCATTTAAAACTATTCTAATCTAGAATCTAGCTCCAGGGTCAATTTTAAGCATTTTATCTTTCACCCCTTTTCAAAGGGACTCTAAATAGCTGTAGTCACTAGTATCTGAAAATCCCACACATATTTTCCCTTCAGCATATCTGTCTAGTACTCTGCATGGGCCATTTACCCTCATTCACCTTCAAACTAGTCAAATTCTATCCTAACTTCAAAAATCAACTTCATCTGCTCCAAAAATCCTTTCAAATCACATGAATTTTCTGTATTATTCATTTTGCCCTATTATACTATCTTAAAAAATGTCTTGCTTTTAATCATTATTGACCTTATGGGATATCTACTCAACTAGAATTTAAATCCTTTTAAACAAGATGTATATCTTATGTACCTTTATAACTGTTATGCACAAAACAGGCCTTTATAATTGCCACACACAGAGGCTATTCAAAAATTATCTGTTCAACCGATAAATTGTAACTGAAGAAAAACTCCCAATCATTCCAATAGAGTCACTGTCAGACTTCTGAAGGATTTCCAAAACGTTCCACATTTCTCCATTATTAGGAGCCATTCGCTTCACAATAATTATATTTAATTTAAACTTAACAACTAAATAATTGAAAGAGTTCATTTTGGAGGAAGAAACTTTGACCTAGGGATGTTAAGTGACTTAATTCATTCAATTAGCACTTACTGAACATCTACATATGACGCCCACTATATACTGAGTATACAATAATTGTTAAGATATCACCACTTTATTCAAAGAACACACTGTCCGGCTATTATATTAATTATAAAGAAAGCAAAAGAAGCCAAACAGGAGAAGGCACCTAACTGAAATCTCTCCTCATGGAACAAATCAAAGTGTGCTATCTTCAATCAGCATGGATTCCAAAAAAAATGGGTTACACAATATTTCACTTCTCATAGGAAGTAAAAAACTGACTTTTCTAGTCTTTATTCCACAAAGTTGAAAATGCAGTTGAAACGTGTTATATCACTACGTGGAGTATACTCACAGATGAAAATAATTTAGACAAGATAAGGGTTTTATTAACTTGATATGTGAAAAGTGGTGGCATTCCAGTAAAACATTTTCATTTGTTTAGAGTGGGTAGAGTGATAAAACTGTCACCTATTGGATATTCATTGAACTACATGAACAAATTAGGGCTGTTATGAACACATCCCAGTCATCAAGATAGTAACAACTTTTAATCCCATAAAAGTTCAAGATACAAAACCCGTTTATATCTTTCCCAATTCTGAAATTTTTAATGTAGTAAAGACCTAGGTCTACTAAGGCCACTTGTAAAATAGTAGTCCATCTTTTTAAATTACTTCAAAATCCTTCAATGAAACTGAAACTTGTTTTGTAGACTGTAACTATATACTTCATTGTACACTCATGTACCATTCATTTGGTATTGATATACCTGCAATGTAAGGCTGTTACAGCAACAATAGCATTAGAGCGAACATACAATAAAAGCTGCATGTGCATACAACAGTAGACAGTGTATTTCAATCCTGTATAAACATTAAGTTCAACAAAATGAATACACAAATATGTACATATACGATGACAATGCTGTAAGCAACTAAGAAACATCCTAAAACACTATAACCTAGAGTTATTTGCTAGGCAAATATGGTATCAGGTCGTTTCATTTTAAGTTCTCCATTTCCGAGTGGAAAACTATGAAATCGTACTACCTCATCTATGAGCAATTTATTTACATGTACAGCATTCATAGCATAGCATTCACTGTAGCATTTCTCTCCTAATTCATTGCAGTATTTCACAAATGGATTCTCAAACTCAAAAGTCCCGGTTTTGCAGACATAAAGGCCCTACGGATACAGCCTATGACAATGAAGGCCTGCCAATATCCACAAAGAGAGCAGGTTATTATTAACATCACCATCTTCTGCGAAAGCGTGCCCGGCCCTGAAGAAGCACCTTCGAGTCTGCACAAGGTGATTGTCGCCCGTGCGACAATCAGAGCTGGTTCATTCTAGCCGCCTTCGTCTAGGTTCGCCTGGTTCTGAAGTCTTCCGGGACGACCCCAAACCCCCACAGTGACCAGGAAGCCGACAAAGATTCCCTCGGGAATGGCACGAGTTTGGGGAGGAGCTAAGCAGACCCTAAGGACTCAGGCCGGGCCGGACGCCAAGGCGAGGCCCGGGACGCCCTTGGAGGTTAATCCTCTCGAGACTAAGGGCTGCGGGGCGCTTGGGGGCGGCACTGAGGTGAGGCGTGGCAGAAGACCGGGGTGACCTTTCCTCCGGGGGTTCCCAGGTTCGAGACGGTCCTTAAAGGACCTCAGCAGGATACGACACCCATCCCATGAGGCCCCACGGGAACCCGCTACTCACCCAGGAGCAGAAACAGCGGGAGCAAATGCCCTCAGCCGGCCTCGCACAGGAAGGAAATGCAGCCTGGGAGAGAACGCTTCCGGCAGGAGCCCCGACCCACTCGCTCTCAAGGAGCATGCGCGACCCGCGGTCGCCGGCGAGAATGCGGCGTGCTCCCAGGGTTAGAAATGGTGAGCGAGAGCAAATTCGCGCACCCGATGCTTGCTTAACCTGCTACCTGCCGGACGGAGACTTTCTGCGAAGCCGGCGTGTCTGCCAGCAGCACTCGCTGAGGCTGAGTGTAACAGACACCACATTTGCGAAGGCGCTTATCACAGAAAGTCCCTGCCGTTCTCGCGGGCTCCGGGCGCAACCCTCACAAATCGGGCAGCCTTCTTGAGAGTGCAGAAATGCTCTGCGTACCCAGCAAAGACATTCTCTCCTTCCCACCACTCTGCAAACCCTCACGCCGCGGCTTTGTGTCTGTACTTTGGCCAAAACGCAGAAGCTCATGGCCACCTCCCACACCTCACCCCTCATCCCTCACCACCTGCCTTTCAATTCTAGGGTGAGCTCGCCCTCCTCCCCCATCTCTGTGCTGACAAACACCTGAGGGTGGCGCCTGACAAATCTTTCCGCGAAAAGATTTAGCAGCCCCAGTAGTTGCGACGGAATAGGGCAACTGGCAACAGATTTTGCATTTTGGTGATTTCCCTTTTTCTTTTACCCGTTTCCCTTTCCAGAACGAGCGACGTGACATAAGAGGTCCCAAGGGAGCAAACCTGAAAGCCAGAACCTCCTGAATACACAGACTGCCAGGGGGCCACATGATGTTAGACACTCCGAAGATATAAGAAGCATCACTTCCTTCAGATAGAGTCGGTGAGACTATGATGTAATGAGAGTTCTCCCTGTGTTCCTCAGGAAGGCAGTTTGTGCCTTTCTACTTGAGGCATCATTGATGGCTAAACAATTCTGCAACTTGGCCAGCGCAGTGGCTCACGCCTGTAATCCCAACAATTTGGGAGGCCGAGGCGAGAGGATCACTTGAGGTCAGAAATTCGAGACCAGCCTGGACAACATAATGAGAATTCGTCACTACAAAAAACAAACAAACAAACAAAAACCTAAAAATTAGCTGGATTTGGTGGCGCATGTCTGTAGTCCCAGCTACTTGGGAGGCTAAGGTAGGAGAATCGCTTGAGCCTGGGAGATCAAGGCTGCAGTGATCAAGCCACTCCACTCCAGCCTAGGGGTGAGAGCAAGCCCCTGTCTCAATAATAATAACAGTTTTGCAGCCTGATTGTTAACGAATGTTACTAGTTACAAACTTGTAATAATGTGGTGAAGATAATACCCAGTGAATGTCTGCTGGGGTGGGGCAATATGCTGCCATGTGCTTTATATGCATAACCTAAATACCCCAAAATCCTCTAAAATAGCTATTATTTTCTCCGTTTTTACTAATGAGCAAATTTTAAAGCTTAGAGAAACTTTTCTAAGTTCATATACTTAGGAAATAAAGGCAACAATTTCATTGAGACACAGATCTGCCTAATTCAAACCTTGTACTTTACATTTTCTCTTTGAGATGGTAATTTAATATGAGCTAAACTTTAAAATCTAGTTGAAAGTAAGACCATGAAATGCCAAAATCACAAGGCTTTAAAGGAAGGGATGAAAGGGATGCATGAATGTTGAAAACTGTGATTAAGTTCATGGACAGGAATCAGAATGGAATTTAATACTGTAAATGGTTCATGTTTTATACCCATGCCTTTTTAGTATTTAAGGCTTTTATGTATGTGCATGCCTACATTCCTAATTTTAAAAAAAATTGATGTGAAGCTAGGTTTGGGATTGCTAGACTAATTATTTAGAGAGATAGACCTTTGAGAATAACAGGAAGATTATGAGACCAGGACAATGTTCATTAAAAACAAACAACAACAATCAAAAAAAAACAAAAACAAAAACAGAGGCTATCAGTGCTCGGCAGACTTTCAAGAGACTCTCCACTGGGTCGTTGGATGATCCCAAGTTGAATCATTGTTTGGGAGGCTCATGGGCACATGGTTTGACAGGACTAAAAGGGAATGGCCACTAAAGGAAAGAAACAGGTTTTGTGCCCCAATAGGGTAATTATACCCACTGGTAAGGAAAATGAGCTGAGAAATTCAAGGTGGTAATGTTTCATTCATTTGCTGAGTGAAATTGGTTCAACTAAGAGCCTCACCCGCCCTCCTCTAAGGACCAGGGTGACCAGCCTACCCAGTTTCAGTTTGCATGAGACTAAAAGGTTTGCTGGGATATAAGACTGGCTGAGAAAGTCTCAGGCAAATCATGAGTCACTCTACTAAAGACATCCTAAATGAATTCTACAATGAAATGGAGTTCCCAATATGGTTACATTTAGTTTCAATTCATCTGCCTAATATCTGAGGGATGATTGCGCAGGAAAGGAAACTCTTGAATAAAGTCATCAAGGCTGACAGTAAAGAGTCCACAAGCTCGAAAAGTGCTACACCTCACTCACTCCCTTTCCAGTGGTTCAGCTGTAAACCAAATGCCTACACCTGTGTGTTTTGGACCTAATATTTTCATTTAGCGAATCCTTAAGAAAGCTTCCATGTCTGGGCCCAGGACATGAAGTACATTCATTTTCAGCAATCATCAAATCAATGAGGTTCTTCCAGAATAGAGCAGAGTGAACATATGCTTTTCATACCGGGATAGCTTTATATAATCCCTGGCAACACAAATACCATATTTGGCCCACAGTAGGGGCTCAATAAATAATTCATTATATATAATATTAATCAGGAAATTAGAGCAGATTGTAGACTTTCTAGGCCTTTGCTCTTTGTTAGAATCAAGATATTAAAAACAATTATTACTTTATTGTAGAAAGTTTTTGGGTTTTGTGTGTGTGTGTGTTTTCTTTATCAATACCTCTTAAAATAGTTATGGCAGTTCTTCCCTGCCATAAAATGGTACTAAATTTTCCATTTTTGTTATTAAATGGAGTGTAGCCAGTTTGCTCTGCAACCAAAGTTAATGCACCAGATACTTGGTGGGAAGAAATAATTCCTTAGATTAGGTATTCTTGGCTGGGCTCAATGGCTCACACCTGTAATCCCAGCACTTTGGGAGGCCGAGGTGGGTGAATCACCTGAGGTCAGGAGTTCAAGACCAGCCTGGCCAACATGGTGAAACCTTGTTTCTACCGAAAAAAAAATACAAAAATTAGCTGGGTGTGTTGGCAGGTGCCTGTAATCCCAATTACTTGGGAGGCTGAGGCAGGAGAATCTCTTGAACCTGGGAGGCAGAGGTTGCAGTGAGCTGAGATCATGCCACTGCACTCCAGCCTGGGCAACAGAGTGAGATTCCATCTCAAAAAGTAAATAAATAAATAAAAATAAATAAAAATTAGGTGTTCTCAAATTTCATTGTATATGGATTAATTTGTACAACTTGACAAAATGCAGATTTCTGGCTCCCAGTCTTCAGAGACTCCCATTCAACTGCTCTAGGTTTTGACCTAGAAATCTGCATTTTAAAATAAGCATCTGGGCTCTCTGCCATGTGAGGATGCAAGAAGGTGTCTGTCTGCAAGCCAGGAAGGGTACCCTCACCAGACACAGCTTATGCCAGTATATTGGATTTCCCAGCCTCCAGAACTGGGAGAAATAAATTTCTATTGTTTAAGACTATCAATAAATCAGTAAACAAACATCTGAGCTGATTGGGATATAGGTAGTTTTAGAACATATTTTGAGAAACTCTGCCCTAGTGAATGAAGACTGTAGATGTATTTTTGCAAAAATCTCCATCACCTCAACCTAAAAGGCCTATCTGGTCATCTGAACCTTTAACCCAACTGGAATACATCAAGAAATCAAGGCAAGGAAGCCTCATGACGAGATTCAGGATAGAACCCCTTTGGAAGGAAAAACAAATCTGAAATCTTTGAATAAGTAAACACAGTAAACCTGACTCTATTCATTGCTCATTAGAAGTAATTCACTTGACAGTGATTTAGAAAGGATAGAACTTCAACAAATACATAAAATTTTGTAGCAGTAATTATGCCAGTATAAGTCACTTGGTTACCTTGGTTCTTTTAAAAATATCATAAAAGGATAATTTCAATTGTTATTTTTTAAGTTTTTAAATCATGTCTTCTGAATCATATGAACCATTATTTTGATAAGGTAAATGAAGTAGAATGGGTGGAGAAAGAAAAGTAAAGCAAGAATATGAAGCTATACCTGAAGCTGTACTTGAAGCTACAATAGACAGAATAATATAGAACACAATGGAGTAACTATTCAGCCATTTTAAAAAATGAGATCCTGTCATTTGCAACAACATGGACAGAACTGTAGGAGATTATATTAAGTGAAATAAGCCAGGCACAGAAAGACAAACTTTGCGTGTTCTCACTCATTTGTGGGAGCTAAAAATTTAAAAAGTTGAACTCATGGAGATAGAGGGTAGAATGATGGTTATCGGGGGCTGGGAAGAATAGTGGTGGGGATAGGAGGGAAGTGAGAATGGTAATGGGTACAAAAATATAGTTAGATGGAACAAATAAGATCTAGTATTTGATGACAGCAGGATGACTATAGTCAACAATAATTTAGTGTGCATTTTTAAATAACTAAAAGGGTATAATTGGAATGTTTGTAACAAAGAAATGATAAATGTTTGAGGTAATGGATACCTCATTTACTCTGATGTGATTACAACGCATTGTATGCCTGTATCAACATATATCATGTACCCCATAGATACACACACCTACTGTGTACCCATAAACTTGTTTTAAAAATTAAAAAAAGCTAAACTAAAAAATAATAATAAGAAATAAGATAGAATCAAGGAAAAAATAATGGAAATTTAAAATTTCAAAAGATTGGAAGTAGTAGAAAGATGAATTGATAACTCCATTCTGTAAAAAGGAGAGAACTAGAAAAAAAAAAAAAAACAACAGCAAAGTTCAAAGAACGTATTGCTATAAATCTACTTTCCATACTTTTATGTTTTTAAACTTTACACATAATTTTAAATGAGTATCTATAAAAAGAAGTTATATATAATTTTCTTATGCTATCAGGGTAGTACTAATCCACAATCTGCATTTCTACATAACCTTTTTCTTAAACAGCATTGCCAAGTGTACTTTTTAAAAACTTCTACCACAAAATGTTTTCTAGAACTTGGAAATTTACAATCCACAATATTTTATTTAACTTCAATAAGTACTGTTCAAATGATACTATCTGTGAAAAATCGGGATTGAGCAAAACCAGAATTGCTTCAGATATCTAACCCTACTATATAGCCTCATTAGCAGAAGTTTTGAGGCATAGATGAAAGAGTGATCTCCCTAGGATTCAACTGGCACCTTCATAATGCCCCTGCCTATGGTTTCTTAAATGGGGAGGAGGTGGGAAGGATTGGGTAAGAATAACAAAGATATAAATGCATTAGTTAAAATAGAAGAAACAATAGTTGAAATGTTAATTCTCAATTCCTGTAACAACAGATTGATAGATGATGCATAAAACAAGACCAGATGCTGTGGTTTTCAGGATGCACTTGGCTTCCCATCCTTTATAACCCAGAGCAATTTTTGCTGTAAGTAGGTCACTTGCCTGCTCTCATTTACCTGATTCTAGGAAAAGGCCCTTGAAAGTATTTAGAAAATAATAGGTACCAGTACTTAATGTTTTAAAAATTAAGATTGCATAAAACCTTCCTTCTCCCACCCGTTTCTCTAATAGCCAGAATAACTGATAACCTTGAAGAATATGTGAAACTAAAATGAACAAAATAATTTGAGATCTTTTATCTTCTAAGCACAAGTACACTGAATTCTGTGTCCATTCTTTTAGTTCCTGTAATTCACTTTGCTTAGCACTGGCATAGTACTCAGCTCACAGAATTATAGCTGAAGTCTTTATTCTCCTATAAGATATTATCATCTTGAAAAAAGAGGATGCCTAGGACATAGGAGAGGCTTAACAAGATTTAACCTGACCAGAGAGAAAAGAGGATGCCTAGGACATAGGAGAGGTATAGATTTAACCTTACTAAAGAGAAAAAAAAAAAAGGGAAGGGGGAGGAAAGACAAGTGGTTCAAAGGTATGACATACGATTCAAACCATTTTACTGACGATAATTTTATGATTGCCCTATCCTGATGTGTCCATCAGAAACTGTCCAATCGGGGGAGTCTTCGTATCTATAGGGTGTAAAAATGTGGACTTTTACAGACCTGGGTTTGAATTTAAGATCTGCTGTTTACCGACTCTGTTACTTTGGACAAATTACTTATGCTCTCAAGCCTCAGTTTCCTTATATTTAATGTGGGAACAGTAACAGTACACATGCCATGGATTTGCACTAAGAAACAAATGAGACAATACGTGCAAAGTGCTGCGCTCAATGCCTGGCACTTAGCAAGTACTCAGTAAACATGCTGGTGTAATACCCCAGATGATATTTTCATTATACGATGAGGTGATATTCTCTCATTCCTAGATTCTGTAAGGACAATGATCTTTTCATATCTCCCCTGTGTTTGCATGAGGACCTTACCTCTCCAGTTTTCAACCATGGCATCTTGTCTGAAATGTTTATCTTCTCTGACTTGTGAAGAGGCTGTGCCTCTCTGTCCCGCTGACCTCTTGGTTCTCACGTTCCTATTCTTAATACACCCCTCTGGCTGAGTCTTACTGATCAGTAGTCTATAAAACATTTATGATAGTTATATAAAACCTGTAAGATTTCATCCTTATGACCCAAATATAATTAAGTTTAACATGTTTATCGATCCATGAAAATAACTGTATGGATATTTCTCAGTTCACTGAAGACCATCATTAATATTAGCTGTTATTCCCATCTGTCAAGTAACAACCATTTATTGAGTGTACATTCTTTGCTTTTATGAATTTCTAAAGATTGAAACATCTTATAAAAATGCAAGTCCTCATATAGCTGTTGATTTTAAGTTAGAGGTTTGCCCTATATTTCATTCCTTCATTTGTTGCTTGCTTTTCCTTACTTAGATTGCTGAGTGGATTTTGCACAAGAAAAAGAAGTTAATTTAGTAGATGAAAGTGAGATGCTGAACAAGCCTTGAGATTTGAGAAGTCAATACTTTGCATGTCTTATCTTTTCTCTGCAAATCACAACCTTCCTATTAACCTCAGGGACAACCACAGCATCAGAGCTATTATTCTACATATAAAATTTAATTTATTTGTGCACAACACTTTTTTTTTTAACTTTTAGAGACGGGGTCTTGCTCTGTTGCCCAGGTTGGAGTGCAGTGACTGGATCATAGCTCACTGCAGCCTCAAACTCCTGGGCTTATTAAGCAATCCTCCCAACTTGGCCTCCCAAAGCATTGGGATTACAGGCAGGAGCCACCATGCCCGGCCAAATACCAACACTTTTTTTTTTTTTTAATTTACTATGGGTAATTCATAGAAACATTCCCAAAGTTGAACGAGCTTTACTGAGCAAAAGAAATTATATATCCTGTTCAGACACTGAATGTATTTTTTCCAAAGGCCAGGGCAAAGCTGGCTGATTTTAAGTGTTTTAGGTTGAAATATTTACTAGGTCTTCTTTCACCTAGAGGGGCCCAGCAGCAGTTCACTGGCAATCTGATGTTAAAAATCTCCCTTCTTCCTCTTTTATTGTCATTGTTTCTGGAACCAGAAAACAGCAGCAGCAACAACAACAACGGGGGAAAAAAATCAAATAACTTGTTTTACAGAAGTACAGGAAACTAAGTATACTAAATTGGCAGGGATGAAAGTCTCATTCAACTTCAAAATAGTATACCTGATAGATTTTCACAAACCTTTCTACTTTCTAGCCTGCTGCTTATTCAGTTGAAATACCAGCAATTCTGAAACCTTTGAATGCCCAAGTAAGGCCTAGTGCTAGAGGCATGCCCCCACCCATTTCTTTATGCCTTCTGAGTTTTCAAGTTAATGAGAGATCAGAAAAGGGGAGAGTAAAGGAGAGCAGACAAACAGGCTGACTCCCTAGTCATGTTTTCTTCTTCTGTGGTGTTTTGTAAAAAGCTGAAGAAATGCTAATAATTCTTAGCTGGCTAAAAGCAGCTTTAGAATTCTGTCCAGATATTGTTGAACCTCTGGCTGGACCGTGTGCCACCTTCCACATTACAGTCCCTCCATCACTTAATCCTACTTATGTTATATAAACTAGCTTTCCATATATAGTGTCCTCACAGGCTAGTGTTTAAGAAACCTCTTCTGTCCTTCTCTCACGCCTTCCTTGGGACCCTTGGAAATAAACAGGTGAAGGAGTTTAAATGAATGATGTCTAAAGCCATGAAATACAGTGATTGTATTTTGTCTTGTTTTTGATAACTAATCATATTTCTTCAGTTTAATCAATCATAAGGATTTGCAGCACCTGAACGCACACTCATAGGCCAAAAAGAGAAGACAACTAAAAGTCTTTCTAGTGGTACCCATTTCCTCCTCATTCTACAGGAAGATGGGGTCCATGACACTTCATTTTAAAGATCATTCTCAAAATCTGTTTCTGAACCCAACACAGGAAATTTATCAAACATAGAGTGCCAGGGAGGTGAAGAACAAATATGGTCTCTGCCAAAGTAGTTTGAAGCATGCAGGATGCAGATTATGGCTGTTTTATTCAGTATTTAATATACTATTATTTACTGTTACTAAATATGATACTTTTATATAATGTCATAATGCTAAATATTTAATAATTTAATAAAATTCTGTTTCAGTATTTATGCAGTATTTGAGAAATTCTAAATTATGACAGTACTCAATGAGAGGTACCAGCTCTTTGGCCTGTCACATGTCAGGTAGCCTTTCTGGGTTTCCTCCTCTGAAATGAAAATACAGGCATACCTCATTTTATTATGCTTCCCCCTTTATTGTGCTTTGCAGATATTATGATTTTTGCAAATGGCAGGTGTGTGGCAACCCTGCATCTAGCCAGTGTGTCAGTGCCATTTTTCCAACAGCATGTACTCGCTTCGTGTCTCTGTGTCTCATTTTGGTAATTCTTGCAATATTTCAAACATTTAAATTATTACATCTGTTATGGTGATCTGTGATCAGTGGAGCTTTGATGTTACTATTGTAACATCTGGGCACCACAGACCACAGCCATGTAAGGCAGTGAAATTAATAAATGTTGTGTTCTGACTGCTCTACCAACCAGTCAGTCTCCTATCCCTATCCTTCTCCTCAGGGCTTGCTTTTCCCTGAGACACAACAATATTGAAATTAGACCAGTTAATAACCCTACAGTGGCCTTTAAATGTTTAAGTAAAAGGAAGAGTCACACATCTCTCACTTTAAATCAAAAGCTAGAAATGATTAAGCTTAGTGAAAAAAGGTTTGTTGAAAGCTGAAATAGACCAAAAGCTAGGTCTCTTGAGTCAGACAATTAGCCAAGTGATGAATGTAAAGGAAAAGTGGTTTTTTGTTTGTTTGTTTGTTTGTTTATTGGTTTTAAGAGACTGGGTCTTACTCTGTTGCCCAGGCTTGAGGGCAGTGGCATGATCATAGCTCACTGCAGCCTCAAACTCCCAGGCTCAAGCAATCCTCCCACCTCAGCCTCCAAAGTAGCTGGGACTACAGGTTCACACCACTGAGCCTGGCTAATTTTTTTTTTTTGTTTTTTGCAGAGATGGGATCTCATTTTATTGCCCAGGCTGGTTTCAAACTCCTGGTCTCAAGCATCCTCCCATATTGGCCTCCCAAAATGTTGGAATTACAGGCATCAGCAACTGTTCCTGACCTAGAAAAGTTCTTAAAGGAAATTCAAAGTGCTGCTCCAGTGAATACATGCATGATAAGAAAGCAAAAACAGCCTAATGGCTGACATGGAGAAAGTTTTGAATGGTCTGGGTAGAAGATCTAACCAACCACATTCCTACAACTTAATTCAGAGCAAGTCCCTCTCTTCAGTTCTGTGAAGGTTAAGAGAGGCAAGGAAGCTGCAGAAGGATTTGAAGCCAGCAGAAGTTAGTTAGTTCATGAGGTTTAAGGAAGGAAGCTATCTTCATAACATGTAAGTACAAGGTGAAGCAGCAAGTGCTAATGGAGAAGCTGCAGTAATTTACTCAGATCTAGCTAAGATCATTGATGAAGGTGGCTACACTAAACACAGACTTTCAGTGTAGACAGAACAGCCTTATTGGAAGAAAATGCCATCTGGAACTTTTATAGCTAGCAAAGAAAAGTTGATGCCTGGCTTTAAAGCTTCAAAAACAGGCTGACTCTCTTGTTAGGAGCTAATACAACTGATGACTTTAAGTTGAAACCAATGCTCATTGGTCATTCTGAAAATCCTAGGGCCCTAAGAGTTACTCTGTATCTACTCTGCCTGTGCTTTATAAATGGAACAACAAAACTGGGATGACAGTACATCTTTTTACAGCATGGTTTTCTGAATATTTTAAGTTCACTATTGAGAACTACTGTTCAGAAATGAATGATTCATTTCAAAATGTTAACTGCTCATTGACAATGCACTTGGTCACTCAAGAGCTCTGATGGAGATGTATAACAGAATGTTGTTTACATGGCTGCTAACACACCATCCGTTCTGCAGTCCATGGATCAAAGAGTAATTTCAATTTTCAAGTCTTACTATTTAAGAAATACATTTTATAAGGCTATAGCTACCATAGATAGTGATTCTGCTGATGGGGAATCTGGGGAAAGTAAATTGAGAACCTTCTGGAAGGGATTCATTATTTTATTTATTTATTATTTATTTATTTATTTGAGATGGAGTCTTACTCTGTCACCCAGGCTGAAGTGTAGTGGCATGATCTCGGCTCATTATAACCTCTGCATCCCGGATTCAAGCAAGTCTCCTGCCTCAGCCTCCCGAGTAGCTGGGACTACAGGCATCTGCCACCATGCCCAGCTAATTTTTGTATTTTAGTAGAGATGGGGTTTCACCATGTTGGGCAAGATGGTCTCGATCTCCTGACCTCGTGATCCACTGGCCTCAGCTTCCCAAAGTGCTGGGATTGCAGGCGTGAGCCACCTCTTCTGGCCCGGATTCATCATTCTAAATGCTATTGAGAACATTCATAATTCATGGGAGGTCAAAATATTAACATTAACAAGTGTTTGGAAGAAGTTGGTCCAACCCTCCTACATGATTTCTAGGAGTTCAAGACTTTAGTGAAGAAGTCACTGCAGATGTGGTATAAATAGCAAGAGAACTAAAATTAGAAGTGGAGTCTGAAGATGGGACTGAATTGCTGCCATCCCCTGATAAAACTTGAACAGATGAGCTACTTCTTACGAATGAGCAAAGAAAGTGGTTCCTTGAGATGGAATCTACACCTGGTGAAGATAATGTGAACATTGTTGAAATAACAAGGGATTTAGAATATTATATCAACTTAGTTGATAAAGCAGTGGCAGTGTTGAGAAAATTTACTGCAATCTTGAAAGAATTCTACTGTGGGCGAAATGCTATCTAACAGCATCACATACTGCAGAGAAATATTTTCTGAAAGGAAGGATCAAATGTTGCCTCTACCCCCAACCCTCCACATATGATGAGTGGGGAATAACAGTAGGACACTGGGCCTAAAGAAAAATAATGCCCTTCATTTGTGGAAGGATCGGCTGACTATTAAGAATGTTGCCAAGGCTTGCAAATGTCAGAAAGCAAATGCAAGCAGCATGAAATAGCAGTAAAGTAAGGGCCAGATCAAAAGCTGAAAAAGGAAGTATGGTTAATATAAATACATCCTATCTTTCACACCAATCATGATTTTTCAGAATATGAGCTCATGAACAACGGAAGAAGATTCTCTTCTGCTTTATTACCAACTTTCTTGCTTTATTCTCTTACAAATTCCGCATTTTCTTGAATTTTGCCAATGGAGATTTTACCTAACATGGCACCTTTTAGGAATGTAATCATCCCCACTCTCAATTGGTGAGAAATTACTGTAACAAATTCTGAAACACTTACATAGATTCTTGTGAATCATGTTATGTTTTTTTCCCCCTGTCTTATGGTGCTGAATGAATCATGTTTAATTGAGAATTAGCTAAGGGGAAGAGTAGAGCAGTAAGGACATAGATTTGTCTCTATTTATATTTTCATTTACTACTTTTATCAAGAATAATAGCATTTTACCTCTTTTTTGTTGGTTTTTAAATACCACTCTCTGGAAAGTAAATTCAGGAATAATAAACTCCTTACCTATTCAGCATAATCCAATTTATTGTTAATTCCATTGTCTATTAACATAGTAAATAGTGTGTTGGCTTGTAACACTTCTCTCACAGAAGTAACAAACCAACCTCAAACTTAAGAATAATAAGGCAAGGCTGGGCACAGTGGCTCACACCTGTAATCCCAGCACTTTGGGAGGCCGAGGTGGGTGGATCACGAAGTCAGGAGATTGAGACCATCCTGGCTAAGATGGTGCAACCCTGTCTCTACTAAAAATACAAAAAAACTAGCCAGGCATGGTGGCGGGTGCCTGTGGTCCCAGCTACTCGGGAGGCTGAGGCAGGAGAATAGCGTGAACCCGGGAGGCGGAGCTTGCAGTGAGCCAAGATCACACCACTGCACTCCAGCCTGGGTGACAGAGCGAGACTCCATCTCAAAAAAAAAAAAAAAAAAAGAATAAGGTACATGCCTCTTTTTTTCTTGAGAAAGACACCTGTTCCAGTGGATAGAAATGGCTAGGGAAAATCTATATCTATGTCTAGAAAGATGTAATTTCAACAAATCACAGACTCTCAGGATTAAAAGGAATACTGAATGTTATTGAGTCTTCAGCCAAAGGCAGTTTGGATTAGAAAGAATGTTTGCTGTGGAATTAGAGGTCCTGGATCAAATCACAGCTTTACCACTTAATGACTGCACATTTTGGGTGACTTATTTAACCTCTTTGAGCCTTGGTTTTCTCATCTATAAAATAGGGATAGTGTCTACGTTATAGAGTTGGTGAGAAGATTGGAGATACTCTACATAAAGGAACTAGGACAGACACCATAAACATTTTAGAAATGATTGTGTTTGTCATCATCATAATTATCTCACCAAGTGGACACTGAACTAACTTAAACATTCTGGTGACATAGGATTCACGAACTGCTCCAGTTGCCATCTCATGTTCAGAGAACCCTTCAGTGTTACGTCTTTCCTTTACTGAGCCTAAATATTTTCCCCTAGAACTTTTATCCATTATTCTCATTCTTGCCAGTGAGGCTACACAGATTAAGTCTACGTGACTAAATTAAGTGTGAAACTAGAATGGAATATATGCGTCAAGAGTGGTGTGACCAGTGTAGATACTATATATTTATCATCACAACTTAGGATCGAACTATCTTCCTTTTGCTAGTAACCACCCTTTTGATACCTAATGAATTTGTTGTTCATAAAGCCTATTCTTCACTAGAATTTGGGTCCTGCATGCTGTACCAGTCACAATTTTGAGGGAGAGACTCAAGTGTAGAGCCTTACAATTTTATTTGTGTCATATTTATCAATAAATGTTAAATTCCTTATGATACAACAAATATAATTTGGCTCTTTAATCAGTTATAATGTCATATGGCATACCCATAAGTTAATGTGACTGACAGGTGGTTAAGAACCTGGTGCATTTTATTTAACAAACACTTTATATAGTATTTAATATATGCAGCTACTGTTCTAGGTGCTTTACATATATCAACTCATATAATTCTCATAACAAACCTGTGTAGTAAGTACTATAATTATCCTCAGGTAAGGAAATTGAGGCACGGAAAAGTTAAGTAACTCTTTCAAGGTCAAATAGTAAGTACTAAAGCCAGGATTAGACCGGGGCTATCTAATTTTAGAACCTGTATTCATACTCATTATGCCCTGTTCCCAAAATTTTCTGTTACATAGATTGTTGTGGCTTTTTTTTTTTTTTTTTAGACAGGGTCTTGCTCTCTCACCTAGGCTGGAGTACAGTGACAGTGACCACTGCAACCTCCACCTCCCAGGCTCAAGCGATCCTCCTGCTTCAGCACCCCCACACCAGGCAACATAACAAGACCCCCATCTCTACAAAAAATTAAAAAAGAATTGTCAGGGTATGGTGACCGATGCATGTAGTCCCAGCTACTTGGGAAGCTGAGGTGGAATGATCGCTTGAGCCCAGGAGTTTGAGGCTGCAGTGGGCCATACTGTATCATTGCACTCCAGCCCGGGCAACAGAGTGAGATCCTATCTCAGAAAAAAACAAAAACAAAAAAACATGGCTGCAGTGGGCCGTGTTTGTGTGGGTCTGTTTCTAGGCTGTTGATTCTGTTCCACTGATCTTAAGTGTCTATTGTTTCACCAATACTAGATTATGTTGATTAATCTAGCTTTATAGTACAACTTAAAATCAGGTAGTTTCATTCTTCAACCTTATTTTTCTTTTTCAAACATTTTGATTTTTCTAATTATTTTAGATTTCTATATTAATTTTAGAATAAGCTTGCTGTATTTTAAAATTTAAAATTATAATTTGTATAAATTTTTAAAATACAATTTAAAATTTTATTAATTTTAGAATCAGCTTGCTATATTTTAAAATTTTGTTTTGTGAGTTCTGTTGAGATATTTAGTGGAATTGAATTAAACCATAGATTAGTTTGATGGGTTGAGTCTTCAGTTTTCTTTCCTTCCAGAGATTGCAGTCTTGCTATGTTACCCAGGCTGCAGCGCAGTGGCTATTCACAGGCATGATCCTGCTACTGATCAGCATGGGAATTGTGACCTGCTCCCTTTTTTACCTGGGCTGGTCCACCCCTCTTTAGGCAACCTGGAGTACCCCCCCCCCCGGAGGTCACCATATTGATGGCAAACTTAGTGCCAACACCCAAGCAGCATAGCGAACTACAGCCCAGAGCTCCTGGGCTCAAGCACTTCTTCTTCCTCAGACTCCTGAGTACCTGGTATTTTTCCAGTTCTGAACATAGTATATCTCTCCATTTATTTATAGTTAGATCTTCTTTGATTGCTTTCATTAATGTTTTGTAGTTTTCAGCATACATATTCTATTAATGCTTTGTTAAATTTATACCTTAGTATTTCAATATTTTTGGAGCTATTGTAAATGGTATTGTTTAAAAAATACTAGTTTCTAGTTGTTCATTGCTGGTATATGGATGTAAAATGTTGTGTGTGTGTTTACCTTTTGTCCTATGACTTTACTAAAGTCAGTTCTAGGAGTTTTTTTTAAATCACTTATTTGGTTTTCTATGTAAACAATCATGTCATCTGCAAATAGACATTTTTATTTCTTCCTTCCCTATCAGTATGTCTTTTATCTTCTTGCCTTATTACACTGAATAAAATTCCAATATAATATCAAATAGCAATGGTGAGTGAAGACATTCTTACCTTGTTCCTGACCTTAAGGGGTAGAATTCAGTCTTTCACCACATGTAATACGATATTAGATGTTGGCTTTTTGTACATAACCTTTATGAGGTTGTGGAAATCCCCTTCTACCCTCGTCTGCTGAGAATTTTTTTTTTTTTTAATCTGAATGGATGTTGAAATCTGTCAAATTTTCTTCCTTTCCTTTCTTTCCTTTCTCTCTCCTTCCTTCCTTTCTTCCTTCTTTCTTTCTTTTTTCTTTTTTTTTTTTTTTTTGATGGAGTCTCACTCTGTCGCCCAGGCTGGAGTACAGTGGCACAATCTTGGCTCACTGCACCCTCCACCTCCGAGGTTCAAGCAATTCTGCTTCATCCTTCTGAGTAGCTGGGACTACAGGCATGCGCCACCACACCTGGCTAATTTTTGTATTTTTTGTAGAGATAGGGTTTCACCATGTTGGCCAGACTGGTCTCGAACTCCTGACCTCAGGTGATCTGCCCGCCTTAGCCTCCCAAAGTGCTGGGATTACAGGCATGAGCCACCAAGACTGACCTGTTAAATGCTTTTTATGTATCAAATGACATGATCATGTAGCTTTTCCTCTTTAGTAATACGGTGGATTACATTGATTGATCTTTAGAATATTGATCCAGCTTTGCATTTTCAAGATAAACCTCATTTTGGCATGGTATATAATATTTTTATATACTGCTGGATTCAATTTGTTAATATTTTGTTGAAGATTTTTGTGTCAAAATCCAAGGCAGATATTGGTGTATAGTTTTTTCTTGTCCTGTCTTTGTCTGGCTTTGGTATCAGAATAATGCTGGTTTTATAAAAATAAATTGGTAAATGTTCCCTCCTCCTCTATTTTCTGGAAGGAATTTGTGTAGAATTGGTATTAATTCACCTTTAAATGATTGATAGAATTTGACAGTGTAACCATCTGGGCTTGGAAAAATTTTTTGAGAGGTTTTAAACTAAATTCAATTTCTTTACAGGTATAGGATTCATCAGGTTATTTAAATTTGCTTATGTGAGCTTTGGTGGTTTGATTTTGAGGAATTAGTCTATTTCACATAGGTTGTCATATTTATGTGTGTTGAGTTGTTCATAGTATTTCCTTATTTTTAGAATACCATTGCATTTGTAGTGATATCTTCTCTTTCATTCCTGATATGGTAAGTTGTGTCTTTTCTTTGTAATCTTGCAAGAGATTTGTGAATTTCACTGGTCTTAAAGAACCAGTTTTTAGTTTCATTAATTTTTCTCTATTGATTTTCTGTTTTCAATTTCATTCATTTCTGCTCCTAGCTTTTAAAAATTTTCTTCCTTCTGCTTGATTTGGGTTTATTTTATTATTATTAACTTTTTAGCTTCTTAAAGATCAGTGACATGAGACCTTTCTTCTTTTTTAATGTCAATATTTCATGTTATAAATATAAATTTCCCTCTAAGCATTGCTTTAGCTGAATCCCATTCCACAAATTTTCATATGTTGTGTTTTCATTTTCATTCAGTTCAAAATATTTTTTCCTTTTGGCTTCCTCTTTGACCCATGGATTACTTAGAAGTATAATGTTTATAAATGTTTGGAGATTTTACTTTTACTTCTAAGTTTATTGTATTATCACTGGAGAGCATATTTTATATGATTTCAATTCTTTTTTAGGCTGGATTATGTTTTGATGAATGTGCCATGTACATTTAAAAGAGCATGTATTCTGCTATTGTTGAATGGAGTATTTTATAAATATCTATTAGGTACAGTTGGGTTGATGGTATGGTTCAATTTTTCTATATTTTTGCTGATTTTCTGTTTACTACTTCCATCCATTCCTGAGAGAGGAGTATTGGTGTTTCCAAATATAATTGTGGATTTGTCTGTTTCTCTTTTCAGTTCTATCAGGTTCTTATAATGTCCTTCTTTATCTCCAGTAATTTTCTGTTTTTTTTTTTTTTTTTTGAGACAAAGTCTCGCTCTGTCGCCCAGGCTGGAGTGCAGTGGCGCGATCTCAGCTCACTGCAAGCTCCGCCCCCCGGGTTCACGCCGTTCTCCTGCCTCAGCCTCCCGTGTAGCTGGGACTACAGGCGCCCACCACCACGCCCGGCTAATTTTTTTTTTTGTATTTTTAGTAGAGACGGGGTTTCACCGTGTTAGCCAGGATGGTCTCGATCGCCTGACCTCGTGATCCGCCCGTCTCGGCCTCCCAAAGTGCTGGGATTACAGGCTTGAGCCACCGCGCCCGGCCTATCTCCAGTAATTTTCTTTGCTCTGAAGTCTACTTTGTCTGATATTAATATAACTATTCTCGCTTCCTTTTGGTTAGTGTTCGCATGGCATATATTTTTCTATTTTTAACATACCTATATAAATGTATTTTGAATTGAGTTCTTTTTTACAACACATACATAGCTCAGTCATGTTTTTGCATACATTTTACCAGTCTGTTTTAGTGGGTATATTTAGGTTTTTTCTCACGTAATGTAATAATTGATATATTCAGATTTAGGCCTGCCATTTTATTTATTTGTTTTCTATTTGTTTCCTTTTATTTTCTTTCATGTATCTGTTTTCTCTTTCCTACCTTCTTTTGGGGCGTTTTTATATGTTTTAAAATTCCATATTTTTGTTAGTTTTTGACTATATGTTCTTTTTAAAAAAGTTTTTAATAATTGAGATCAAAATATAAATATTTAATTTTACACAACCTACTTAGAATCAATATTTTAACACTTCAAGGGGGATATAGAAATGTTATAATCATTTAGCGCCCATTACCTTTCCCTCTTTATGTTGTAGTTGTCTTATGTATTGCATTTACATACACTGAAAACCCCATTAATGTTATCAGTTCTGCTTTCAAACATAAAACAAATTTTAAGGAACTTAAGAGGTGAATTGTTTATTTTATTTACCATTTCTGTTTTTCCTTCTTTATTCCTTGTTTTTGTTTTGTTTTGTTTTGTTTTGTTTAGAGTCAGGGTCTTGCTCTGTCACCAAGGCTGGAGAGCAGTGGCACAATCATAGCCCACTGTAACCTCAAATTCCTGGACTAGAAGTGATCCTCCTACCTCAGCTCCCAAGTTGCTAAGACTGCCACCATGTCGGGCTCCTCCTTTATTCTTGATGTTTCAGGTTACCTTATGATGTCATTTCCATCTGTCTGAAGAAGTTCCATTCGTAATTCTTTAGAGCAGGTATGCTGACAACAAATTATCTTTGTTTTCCTCCCCCAAAAATGTGTTTATTTCTGATTTAATCATGAAGGATATTTGTGCTAAATATAGAATTCTGGGTTGACAGGTTTTTATTTTTAGCCCTTTAAGTTGTTCTACTTCATTCCATCCTCCATGGTTTCTGATGAGAAATCTACAGACATTCACGTTGCTTTTCCCCTGTAAATAATGTATCATTTTTTTCTACCGGCTTTCAATAATTTTTCTTGTTTCAGTTTTTAGCAGTTTGATTATGATGTGTTTGGGCATGAATTTCTTTGGTTATACCCTGTTTGGTGTTCTCTGAGTTTCTTGAATCTGTAAGTTATGTTTTTCACCAAATTTAAGAAATTTTTATTCTTTCAAATATTCGTTACTACATTGTATTCTTTCCTCTCTTCTTCTGGATTTCCAGTATCATAAATGTTAGATCTTTTGGTATTGTCCCACCAGTCCCTCAGGCACAGCTTTTTTTCCTCAATATTTTTTCTCTCCATTGTTCACATTGGATAATTTCTGTTGCCTCATCTTCAAATTCACCGACTATTTCCTCTCTCATCTCCATTCTGTAATTGAGCCCATACAATTAGTTCTTTATTTGTTATTATATTTTTTAGCTCTGAATTTCAATTTCATTGTTTTTTTAAATTATTTTTTGCATTTCTTTCAGGAACTTTTTAATCTTACGATCTGGTACACTTTTCTAATAACTGTTTTAAAGCTATAGTCAGCTAATTCCAGCATCTGTAGCATCCTGGCATTGTCTCTATTGTCTTTTCTTATGTGAGTTGAGATTTTCCTGGTTCTCTTACACTGAATAGTTTTGAATTGTATCCCAGACATTTAATATATTATAAGACTCTGGGTTTTGTTTAAATCATATGGAGAATACTGATATTTTTGTTTTAGCAGGTAATAGATCTGTTTTGGTTCAAGCCAAAAATTCCAACCAACCTTCTGTCAGTTGTAGTTTCAATGTCAATTCCATTTTCAAAAAGAATATTTTGCTTTCCATGCTATTTAGATCTATCCTCTATGTGTACTACCAGTCAGTAGTGGTAGGGTGATGGAATTGTGTGTCCTTTAGTTCAGTCTCAAAGTCTTTTTGGTACCTATGCTGTTTGCGATCAGATCCATCCTTGTGCAACTTGAAGGTGAGTCTAGGAGGTTATAATAAACTTAACTACTACTTCCCTGAGTTCCTCCCTCTTCATGGTCTCTAGTACTTTCTTATTCCTAGGACTTCCTTTTTCAGTCCCACAGCCAGAAATCTAGTGCTTTAGTTACCCTACTGTGGTATGTACTTTCTGGGACTACACTATGTCCAGGGCTCAGCAGTGGAAGGACAGAGAGGAAAAAATCAACTGGTGTTTATCCCACCCTCCTGAGGCCCAAACTTCTCCACAGAAGAAGGTTCCCCTCCCTCAGAGACACTGGAGCCTGTGGCCACCTGCTGACATTGCAGTCATTACCACTGCTTGGTTAGCAGGATTTCTAGGGGCTTGGGGCACTAGAGAATGGAGAACAAAAGAAAAGAAATTAGCAGATTTCTCCCACACTCTCTGAGTATTAGGAGATGCTTTTCCTGCTCCTTGAGCCAGAACTAGAGGGCTTCTCCTGGGGCTCTGTCTGTCTGTGCCTCTTCTGAGTTTCACACTGCCTTATTTCTAGACTGAGGTTCTGATAGGGAAAAAACAAAAACAGAAAACTCACTGCTTGTTCAGTAGTACTTTAAATTCTAGTCTTTTTCCCCAATTCACTTGCTACTTTTTATCTTCCAGTGTCCTCAAGTAGCTGCTTCATGCATTCTATCTAGGTTTTATAACTATATTTAATGATAAAGACAGGGTGGGCTGAGCACAGTGGCTCACGCCTGTGATCCCAACAGTTTAGAAGGCCGAGGTGGTCGGATCACCTGAGGTCAGAAGTTCAAGACTAGCCTGGTCAACATGGTGAAACCCAGTCTCTACTAAAAATACAACAATTAACTGGGCGCGATGGTGCACACCTGTAGCCTCAGATTGTGCCACTGCAGTCCAACCTGGGTGACAGAGTGAGACTCTGTCTCAAAAAAAAAAGACAGGATGGAGTGTGCTTACTCCATCTTACCTAGAGCTGGAATGGAACATTGTTTTTAAATGGCTGTTATGGATTGAATGTTTTTGTCTCCTTAAAATGCACAAGTTGAAGCCCTAACCCTGAATGTAATGGTATTTAGCAATGGGGCCTTTGGGAGGTAATTAGGATTAGATGAGGTCATGAGAGTGGGGCATCATGATGGGATTAGTGCCCTTATAAGAGGAGACATCAGAGAGCTCATTCATATTCTCTCTCTCTCTCTCTCTCTTTCTCCCCTTCTCTCTCCCCTGCCCCTCCTTTTTGTGAAGACATAGAAAGAAGGCAGCTGTCTGCAAGCCAGAAAGAGAGGCTTCACCAGGAATTAAATCAGCTGGCACCTTGATTCGGGACTTTCCAGCCTCTCAAACTGTGAGAAAGTAGATTTCTGCTGTTTTCGCCATCCAGTCTATGGTATTTTGTTTTGGCACCTTGAGCAGACGAAGACAATTGCCAACATATTTATGAAAAAATTCTTGGTACTACATATTGCGTCATTCTTCCCAAATCAATCACTACTTTTCCTCATAATTCTACCTGTACATGTTTTCTTCAAGATTTATAACAAATTATACTTAGCTGAATTTCTAGACAGAAATAGAAACAAATCCCCCAAAACTAGATGGGTAGCTTTAGAGATCCAATAATTCTGTGTCATGTAGTTGTAATACTTCAAATATATATATTTTGATATGTCTTTTTTGAATTAACTTATTGCTTAATTGTTTGGTCTTCAGTCACCTTGACTAAATTTGCCTGATGTTTCTCTGTAAATAATCTCAAAGCTAGGTGACCTAGGTCCTGTTTGGGCCAATTATTTTTATTTTTATCTCTGAGAAGCTTGCCTCAAAGAGAACTTTTGGTTAGGAGCCAACAGTCCATTTCTTTCACATACATCCTGTTAAACTCTAAGAAATGAGGATCGTATTGAATAAATATAAATGAGTAGAAGGAAGATAAAGCAATTTGCTTGTCTGCTGCAGATAGTAGTTTTAAATAAATTTTTACCTAATAATAAACCAAACATGAGTAATTCTTGACCATCAAAAGAGAAGGACAAGTCCTTATAATTGGAGTGGAACTGGACTAGAACTAGGCTATTGTCTCAAGTGGGACGAAGACTCTAGAATAGATCAGTGAGCTTTGTACCTAAGGCAATTTCATGTTATGCTCTATTGCTCTCCACCAGATGGATTTCTTTCTTTCTTCCCCCACACCCCAGTAATCTTTTCCATCTCATCTATTCCCTTTTCTTTTTCTCTTCCTCACAGTTTTTATATCTGTGAACCTAGATTAATCAGTAGATTTAAAGAAGTAGTGGGATTTAAAGAAACTGCTGATCCTTGATCCTTTTTAAAAATCTGTCAACACCTCCCATCTTTTCCTTGTATGCTGCCTTCGTGTTCCTGTTCCACCTTTCCATGTTGTCCTTCACTTCATGGCCAGGCTTTAGCCCTGCCAGTAGTGGCCAGAGACATGAATTAACTCTGTTTGAGTCACTTAGGAATAAAAAGATTATTACTGACCTCAATTCTAGAATAAAAATACTGTGGTTTTTCTCTCCCACACTATAATTTTACTAAAACATTACATAGTTCCAGAGTTAATCAGGATACTCTGTGAAATTAAACCTTAATTGTGATTTGGCTACTTCCTTCTTAGGGAAAATTAAAAGAGAAATATTAGAAAATGATAATTTCAGGCTGGATGCAGTGGCTTATGCCTATAATCCCAACACTTTGGGATGACAAGGTGGGAAGATTGCTTGAAGCCAAAGGTTTGAGGCCAGCCTGGGCAACATACTGAGACCCTGTCTCTAAAAATAAAAGTAAAAAAATTAGCCGGGTGTTGTTGTGTGCCCCTGTAGTCCCAGCTACTTGAAGGCTGAGGTGGGAGGATCACTTGAGCCCAGGAGATTGAGGCTGCAGTGAACCATGATTGCGCCATTACACTCCAGCCTAGGTGACAGAGTGAGACCCTGTCTCTGAAAAAGAAAAGAGAAAATGATAATTTCATCAGAACTTGTTTGAAAGAGAAACATTAGTTTCTTGAACAAAATTAGGAGTGCACATTTGAGGGAATTTTGGTTATTTCTACTGCAACTGAGGAAACAGGTATATTACTATGTTTGATTTGTAATTAACAAGGCCTCATATCCCTTTTTTCCCCCGCTTCAGGGAACAGAATATTTCTTAAGTTTGACATTTCCTCTCTTGATGTTCCCTCTGGAAAACATAAAATATAAATAGTGATTAAGGTCTTTCCAGATAATGTCCTGTACCAAAGTGTAGAAAGAACATACATAATGTCCCACACGAAAGCGTAGAAAGAACATAACATGACATCATAATGTAAAGTAATATATGATGATATTTTTATCTCAGGGCTATATTATATCCAGCTGATAAGTTTTATTTGTATGTTTGTTTATAATTGAAAAAGTATATAGTCTTTTAATCATGGAGCGTATCAAACTTAACTGAGCATCTCTCTGATACTTAAAAATACTGCTAGCATTATGAGATGCTTCCACTGAAGTGAAAGCTAAGATGTAGTTAGGAGTTGTCAAGCTTTACACTAGAGCCTATATGAAGTTTTGATTCTAAATGTTACTGTACCTTCTGACAACTGTAAATGAATGAACCTGGTTCTTGGGGAGCCCGTTCTGGTTTTCTCTTTGCACAGTTAAGCTGGGACTAGCATCATTCTAGTTTGCAGGCGACATTCTCTGGGAAGCTGGTCTACGGGGGAGCTGACATCTTCTGAACCTAGTCCCCACAGAGAACTTCGAATGAGTGGAATCAAGAGGTTATGTGCATTCTTGCTCATGTCATAATGCTGGACATGTGACTTCAGAGAAGCATGTGCCAGGTCAATATGATTGAGCTGTTCCCACAATACAAAGCCTTGACCATAGATCGATTCAGAGGCAAATGCAGCCTTCTTAGACTCTCAACCGAAACATTGGTGTGACATAGAATTATAATAAAAGATATACAATTATTTCAAAAGTACTGTTTTACTGGGATATCTCAAAGGACTAAGAAAATATTTATTTTCTTATCTCCTATCTTTTATTTGATGATAGTTATTCATCTCTCATTCAGCCTTTACTGAAAGCTTATCATGTATCAAACAATATGCCAGGTGTCAGAGAGGGCAGCAAAGAGAGTACAATTGAGTTAGACAGAGTACCTGCACTCAATAATAATAACAACTAACACTTACATAGTGCTTTCTGTGTGCCAGGCTTGTCCTAAGTGATTTTACACGCATACACCCTCATTCAATCCTTATAAAAACCCAATGAGAGGCCGGGTGCGATGGTTCATGCCTGTAATCCCAGCAACTTTGGGAGGGTAAGGCGAGTAGATCACTTGAGGTCAGGAGTTCGAGATCACCCTGGCCAACATGGTGAAACCCCATCTCTACTAAAAATATAAAAATTAACCGGGCATTGTGGCAGGTGCCTGTAATCCTAGCTACTCAAGAGGCTGAGACAGGGAAATCGCTTGAACCTGGTAGGGGGATGTTGCAGCTTGCTGAGATCGTGCTACTACACTCCAGCCTGAGCAACAGAGTGAGACTCCATCTCAAAAAAAAAAAAAAAAAAAAATTAAAAACCCAAAGAGATGGCTACTATTATCATCTCCATTTTATAGATGAGGACCTGGGTACATAGAGATTAAGTAACTTGCCAAAGATCTCACAACTGGTAAGTGGCAGGGCAAAATTTGAAAACAAACCATCTTGTTCCAGAAACTGTACTTTTAACTTCATGATAAATAGCTTCCTGAGGAATTTATGATCTGAGTATACATAGTAAGTACCTGCCCTTTAAGGGTAAGGCAGTAGGTAGTGGTGAATAGGGAACCAAAAGGTGACTCAGGTTGAGTAAAACAACACCAGGCATATCTGACTCAAGGAATGCTTCAGAGGCCGGGGGTGCACACCTGTAATCCCAGCACTTTGGGAGGCTGAGGCAGGAGGATCACTGGAGCCCAAGTTCAAGACCAGCCTGGACAACATGACGAAACCCTCTCTACAAAAAATACCAAAATTAGCTGGGTGTTGTGGCACATGCCTGTAGTTCCAGCTACTCGAGGCTGAGAGGTAGGAGAATCACTTGGACCTGGGAGGTTGAGGCTGCAGTGAGCTGTGATCGTGCCACTGCACTCCATCCTAGGCAATAGAGTGGGACTCTGTCTCAAAAAAAGAAAAAGAGGAAAAAAGGAATGCTTCAGTCTGCTCCAAAGAAAAGAATGGAGTAATGTGAAGTATTAAATGTAGCAAGAGGCCACTGCAGTAGCTCACACCTGTAATCCCAGCACTTTGGGAGGCTGAGACGGGAGGATCACTTGAGCCCAGGAGTTCAAGACCAGCCTGGGCAACGTAGTGAGACCCTGTCTCTTAAAAAAATAATAAAAAGTAAATAAAAATAAATGTAGCAAGAAATTGGAAATCTTTATCAACAGATAGCAATCTAGTTTAATGTTATGTGCATGGCCACAATCCTTATTCCACTGTATCCTCCTTTCACATATATATTATGAAAGTTAATGAATACAATAATTCTGATAACATTTCTTTTCTCCCTTTCTCCCTTCTCTGGTAGAGTACTCACATAAAGGCTGCATTCACAGTTGAGGTTAGAACTTGTCTAGGCATGTCTGGTGAGCTGATGGGAGGAGTTTGCCAGGAGAGTATGTTCAGAATACTGGAAACCTTAGGGAGAAAACTCCTGAAGGTAGAAAATTGCAGAAATTATAATATAGCCTCAGCTGCTATTAGAGAAGGATGGCTTTAGTACTTTTGGTAGAGAAGCAGTGTAGCAGCAAATTTTAAGAGATACATAAGAGGTATTTAAGTAGATCATGCCGGTAGGTCATTTAGTAGTAGTATACAATTAATAAATATTCATTATTACTTGTGTGACAGTGCTTACCCCACACTGTCCTTATAGAAACATATTTGCAGAGACCTGGGGAGAAAATGCAAACATGCCAGAGGGCTTCATAAGACCATACATACCCTTTAATGACTCCATTAAGTGTTATCAACAAATGTTAGTAATAATAAATATAGTTATTATCATTATTGTTCTTATTACAGCCCCATTTTATGTTATTACTGATTTTTTAACAGGGTCATTGAGAAAATAAGACTTCATTTTCAAAATATTTAAATGTCCAGTCAGTTCCTGGCAGCAGCTGCAGCGGCTCTCCTTGCCATTTCCTTTTCACTTTTGGAAACATGGGCTCCCATGTGGCTGTCTTTGATGATGTCATCCAGTTGTTCAGTGACAGGAAAGTGTGCAAGTCTTCAACACTAGAAAAGGCGAAGAAGCGCAAGAAGTTGCTGCTCTTCTGCCTGAGTGAGTACAAGAAGAACATCATTCTCGCAGAGGCCAACAAGATCCTGGTAATTAATGTGGACCAAACCATTGATGATCCCTATACCACCTTTGTCAAGATGCTGACAGGTAAGGACTGCCCTACGCCCCCTATCATGCCACCAAGGACAGCAAGAAGAAGGACCTGGTGTTTGTCTTCTGGGCCTCTGAGTCTGCATCCATTAAGAGCAAAATGATCTATGCCAGCTCCAAGGACACCATCAAGAAGAAGCTAGGGGTCAGCACCATCATCTTCCTGGAGGACAAACCTTTGTGATCCCCTCCAGCCCCTTTCCTGGAGAATCTAGTAGTCCCAGACCTGCCCTCAGGGATTGCAGGCTGCCCCCTTCCTGCCATACTGGAGGGGCTGGGGGAATCCCAGCAGAGGGAAGGCACTCCCTTTACCCCCATTGCCAAACAGACCCCCAACTCCCTGGATTTTCCTCCTCTCTCCATCCCTGACAGTTCTGGCCTTCCCAAACTGCTTGGATATTCTGCTTCCTCTTGGGTTGAAGCAGACCAACTTCCCCCAGGAACCCCAGTTGGGGAAGGCCTATATATATATTTTAAAAACAACCCCGCTCTCCACCTGTTCCTCCCCCTTCCTATGCTACAACTTCTAACCACAACAGTGACTCTGTGCTTGTCTGTTTAGTTCTGTGTATAAATGGAATGTTGTGGAGATGACCCCTTCCCACGCCAGCTGGTTCCTCTCCCTTGGTTATGGCCACTAATGGAAACCAGACTAGTAAGCGACCTTTAATTTAAAAAAAAAAAGAAAAGACAATAAAATAATACTCAAATGTTTAAGCAGATTTCCCTAAACAGAAAGAGTAGAATAGAATTCATATGAATAAGCAAACAATTTAATTGTTACTACTGGGCATTATGGTATGGATTTTGCTTTCCTACAGAAAATAACTCCACAACTGATTTTATTAGTATATAATTAATTTCTTGCTAAGAGTCATTTTCACTTATCTCGCCATTGGATATTTGTGAAATCACTAATATTTCTTTTATCCATCATTCATATGTAAGTAAATAAGTGCCTTACTTCCTCTTTCCAGGCAAGCAGTGGTTCCAAATATAGCCATGTGTCACATAACAGGGATTTGTTCTGACATGAATCCATAGACAATTTTGTCTTTGTGCAAACATGATAAAGTGTACTTGCACAAACTTAGATGGTGTAGCCCACTACACACCTAAGCTATGTGGTATAGTCTGTTGCTTCTAGGCTACAAACCTGTACAGCATGCTACTATACTGAGTACTGTAGGCAAGTATAACATAATGGTCAGTATTTGTGTATCTAAATATACCTAAATATAGAAAAGGTACAGTAAAAATATGATATAAAAGATAAATGGTATACCTGTATAAGGCATTTACTATGAATGGGACTTGCAGGACTGGAAGTTGCTCTGGGTGAGTCAATGAGTGAGTGGTGAGTCACTGTGAAGGCCTAGGACATTATTGTACACTACTGTAAACTGCATAAACACTGTACACTAGGCTATAATTTATAAAAAATTTCTTCAATAAGTTATTAAATAATAACAAAGTAATAAGTTATTATTACATATCAATGATATTTTCTTTATATCCTATAAGCTTTTTTCTATTTTTAAATTAATTTTAAAAAAATTTTTTAAACTTATTTTATTAAAAACTAAGACACAAAAACCCATGTAAGCACAGGCCTACACATGGTGAGGATCATCAGTATCACTGTCTTCCACATCCACATTTTGTCCACCGGAAGCTCTTCAGAGTTAGTAACAACATGGAGCTGAAGTAGAAGGAGTACACTCTAAAAGAACAATTAAAAGTATGGTATAGTAAATACATAAACTGGTAACAGTTGTTATCATTATCAAGTATTACATAGTGTACATAATTGAATGTGCCATACTCTTATATGACTGACAGCGCAGTAAGTTTGCTTGCACCAGCATCACCACAAACTGCGAGTAATGCTTACTTCATGACGTTAGGATGGCTAGGTTCACAAGGCGATAGGAATTTTTCAGCTCCATTATAATCATGGGACTGCCTTGGCATATGCGGGCTGTTGTTGACAGAAACGTCATTATGTCACGCAAGACTAGATGATGAGGAAATCCTTTTCCTCCTAATTGGTTATTTGAGCCGTTTAGTCTCCCTTCCACTCCCAGCAAGTGTAGTCATTAAAATACCTTACATAATGATGAAGGCTCCATGATTAGAACTGCGATATGATCATGTTACATACCCACTCAGAGTTCTCTGCTTCAGGGCCAAAGTTTGGGCAATGTCACGCCTATTCTACTTTCTGGATGGGTTTCTCTGTCATGAGAAGAATGAGAAATGAAAGAAGGATGAGCCCAATGTAATTCTGAGAATCAGATTTAACTAGTATCTGATAAAGCTTGCAATATTTCCATGTTGATAAATTCATCTAATTTATTTGTTTAACCTGCTGTATAATGTTTTATCATATGAAAATATCACATTTGATTTATCTATAGGGAACATTTAGGTTCTAATTTTTTGCTGTTTTAAATAATATTTACATGAATTTCCCTATACGTGTTTCTGCTTTCAATATATGACAGTTTTGCTAGAGTAAGGGTCTTTAAACTTTTTTGTTAGCTTATCCCACAAACAATTTGGAAAAACTTTTCCTCCTTACACATGGTCGAGTTAGAATTGAACTTTTTTATTGTAAGTTTAAGTAGGTGCAAAGGAAGTAATTTCCTAGTTATGTAATTTTTTTTTTTTTTTTTTTTGAGACAGAGTTTTTGCTCTTGTTACCCAGGCTGGAGTGCAATGGCACGATCTCGGCTCACTGCAACCTCTGCCTCCCGGGTTCAAACGATTCTCTCCTGTCTCAGTCTCCCGAGTAGCTAGGATTACACACACCTGCCACCATGCCCTGCTAATTTTTTTTGTATTTTCAGTAGAGACGGGGTTTCACCTGTATTTTTAGTAGAGACAGGGTTTCGCCATATTGGCCAGGCTGGTCTCAAACTCCCGACCTCAGGTGATCCACCCGCCTCAGCCTCCCAAAGTGTTGGGATTACAGGCGTAAGCCACTGTGCCTGGCCTATGTAGCATTTAAAGTAGAATTCTTAAATGTATCCAATATTCATAAATACCATAGTAATTTGTTACCATTATCCATCAAAACATTTAAAAAATGAACACGCTTTCTTTACAATGGGAAATTTTACATCATTCTTTTTTCTCTTTGAACTTGAATTTTTTTTTCCAATTCTGATACAGATTTTTATTTGGATATAACATATATTATGTGTGGATATCTTTTATTGATGATGACTGTATCATATTTCCATGCAACAAATTTTATATAAAAATTTAAATTGTGTTAAACTTTCTTGACCGTAATGCTTCTCAGTGTTAAAAATTATTCCAAATTATCATTAGTATTTTTGTATAATCAAGTAAATACTTTTAAATTTTGATAATTATTAAACATAAAAAAATCAACTGGGCTTAAAAAAATGGTTTATATACCATAAATGAATTTTACATATTCCTAGAAGGAGACAAGTTCAGCATTAGATCATTTATCCCTAGTTTTTGCTTTTATATTGTAAACACTGAGTAATATTATTCACATAAGTAGATGGTGAGTGAGAGGAATTGTTTTAGCAATGTTACTCATTTATTTGAAAGCTTCCCAAATTATATGTCACACATCACTTAGTGATCTTAGTTTTAATGATTTTTCAATGAATAGTTTGAATAGGTTCTCTTTCAATTTACCAGAAAAAAAAATTAATATTAAACAGGTTAACTTTTAAAAGGGTTTGTTAATACATTATTCAGCTACTTAGCAGCAATATCATTATTGCAGATGATCTCTTTAGCTCCTTGAAGGTTTTTACACTTTCAGGCAGTACATCATTTCAGTGTTCAGATGGAGAGGGGTATTCCTTTCCCTTTTAAAGTGGGATAAAGGGCACTGCAAAAGGGGAGATGGGGACATGGAACTACTAGGTCCACTTGACTACACTAGTTCTCAGGCACATCAGGTTTAGAAGAAAGCATATATGGAAGTTAAAGATCCAGAATTGATTCTCTTGAAACTAAGAACCTTATTTCTCCAGTTTGAAGACCACTACTCTGATGTTTATACCCAAAAGTGGAATTGCTTGTGTTGGAGTCTCCTAAGTTGTGTGACTGTTTCACTGAAGCCACATCACTGAGGACATTGCTGTGCCTCTCAAAGACTCAGGAACAGTCCCTCTGAAGGTCCATATATGTAAGTCATAGGAATCTTCTAAATTTGGGAAAATCCCTTGGTCGCCTTATTCAAATAACTAGTGACCAATGAGTAGTAATCCATCAGTGTTCTATGAGACACAAAATTTCTTTCTATAATGTGGCTTTTGATAATTTCTGGAAGTATTTTTATTCATGATTCCCACATTTCTTTCTTTAAAGGGCATCATTAGTCTACCATCAACCAAGATGTTATACAAAGGGCACTGTAATTCATTTGCATTGAGTGCCCTGAAGCACAAATGCCTTTAAGGCCTTCTTTACCCTTTATTAATTACAAAATAAACACACGTCTAGTGGAGAAGGTTACTAGAAATAATTTGTGCAGTTTGGGAGAACTAGGGGTCAGGATTGCTCGACTTAGCTTCTGAAACAAACTCAAGACCACTAAACCACCAAGGTAATTACATCCAGAAATCTGCAAACCAGAAAATGTTTGCCCTGAATAAGGTAAGGGACAAAAAAGAATAAGGGCAAACATTTTCTGGTTTGCAGATTTCTGTATGTAGTTACAAAGGACAGTACATTTCAAAAACAGAATAATGGCCATTCTCAAATAGGACTCAGTTTAATTCTACTTTAAAGGAGTGAGAACATTTAACATGCCAAATTCAAGTCATAAGGAAAAGTTGACCAGTTAATAGGAGAAATGCCACAACATTGTAAAGTAAACAAGATTTGAAATGCAGAAAATCCTATTTTACAATGAACAAGTCTACAAGAACACAAGAATAAAGCACATCTTAATTAAGTCCTCCCTCTTACTTGTTTCAACAGGTGATATAGGAAAAGAGTGGTCCCAAGAGTGGGAGCAGCCGGTGGCCTGGGGCTGCACCCTGGGAGCTAGCCAAGACAAAGATACCATGTCCAGAAAAGAAATTTCAGAAATGACTTATGGCTCAGAGCCATGAATGTAAATGAGGTTATTTTTATTTTTCTGAAAATGGTCGGTTTCTATCCATTAGCTTTCTCCCAGTTCCCTGACTTCATAAAATTTATGTTAAGGATTTGAAATATTCCCAAATTGATTTTCAAGTACCATGACTTTCCTTACAGACTTCATTTTTCTTTAGAGTTCCCTGCAGTGCAAACCTGTACCTTCTTTAATAAATGTAAACATTTAAGCCAGGTGCGGTGGCTCACACCTGTAATCCCAGCACTTTGGGAGGCCGAGGCAGGCGGATCACTTGAGGTTAAGAGTTCAAGACCAGCCTGGCCAATATGGTGAAACCCCATCTCTACTAAAAATACAAAAATTAGCCTGGCATAGTGGTGTGCACTTCTACTCCCAGCTACTTGAGAGGCTAAGGCAGTAGAATCGCTTGAACCCGAGAGGCAGAGTTTACAGCGAGCCAAGATTGCCCCACTGCACTCCAGCTTGGGCACTCCATCTCAAAAACAAAAAACCAAATGAAATGTAACACATTTAGTAGAATTAAGTAACCAAAATCTACAAAAGGGAACTGTTCTATTGTATTTAGAAAAGTTAAAATTTCCATCCTAAACTAGTTCTGACAACATTAGGTTTTTCTATGGTATTCTTTCTGAAGTTCCTATAAGAGAGAAAAATCTAAATCACAATAGGAGTATTTTTTGAACTTATTCTATTGATCCTAAAACACTGTTTAATAAGAGACTTATAACTGGGCAGGGTCTAGAACTGCTTTATTTTATTATTTAGTGTAACCATGAAATTAAACAGTGGTCTACCGTTGGGGACCAAGGTCAGATTCAAAAAGATTAAATATATAATTAAATATATAATTAAATATAAATTAAAGCTACTACACATTTATGTGGTTGAAAAATCAAAAGGTACAAAACAACAGCATCACATATGATACCAATTGTGGCCTTGGAGTTGCGTAACTTGGCAGTCCTGTATATATCACCTTCCCATGGGATCTCTCAGCCATATCAGTTTCTTGTATATTAATAAAGGGAATCTTGAAAGATAGAGGTCAAGAGGAGAAAAACAGGGATTGGAAGAAAGAATGGCAAGACAGGGCAGGAGAAAGGAGAGTGGAAGGATGGATGAAAAGGTAAAGACTGAGGCTTTATACAAAGGATTGGCAACTTTCTCCCAGCCATCTCCTGCAGTTGTCCTTGGTGTGTGTGTGTATATTTGTATATGAATAGAAGAGGAAGAAATGGAAAACTCTGGGTGGTGGGGCGTGGTGGGGGCGGTGTGGCGGTGGGGGGAAGAGGGGGAAATCACTTATCTGGGGAAGGATAGTGGTGAGCCCTAGAGAATTTTTAACGTAGTGCATGCATTACTTGAATAAAGTTCCTTGTATTGCCTTTTCTTATATCACTTTTATCTAGACTCATCTGAGAATATGTTAGTATTTAGAAATTTAGGTTTTGGGAAAAAATTCAAAGCTAATAAGCATAAATATTTGTGCAAGAAAGAGAAGCAGATATGCAGACCTCTACCACCTCATACCAGAGACAAACTAACCTTTCTCCAGCACACATTGGCCTGATTTAATCTAGAATTAAGCTTTCTCTCAGCACTGACCTGCCTCAGACTGAGAAGAGGTTCTCTAACTAATTTTGAGCCACGATGAAGGTGCTGACTGTAACTGCATGGCAGCATTTTCATTGACTCCAACTCTTCAGCAGGTGGCAGCGTTTTCCTTGCTCCCTGTGCGTTTGGTGTTTCCTTCCTTTCAAAAGAGTCCTTCCTCCTTCCTTTCAAAAGAGTCCCTTTTCTGTCTTTGGTCCACATATAATGGCTGCCTCCTTTATATTCTTGTCTGAAAGACACTCCCAGTAATCTTACGAACTGAGGAGGAGAAACAAATTTGCAACATGTGGCTATTCATGTTTTAATGTTTGATCCTTAAGGTACTAAGGCGTCATGGGCTAATTTCAGGACATTTAAGGTTAGAGAGTGAACATCGGGAATCATTCATTCACTTATACCTGTTTTTCTCCATCCCAAACCCTATTTATCATCTCTATTTAAGCAGTCTCCGTGTTTTCTTTGTTCACTCCTTTCCAAGACTTGAAAATGTCATTAAAAGCCATCTCTAGTCAAATTTCTAACTAACTCGTTTATGTTTCTATACAAGCTAGACTTTCTTACCATCTTTATTCACTGATAGGGTATAACAGGGAATTCTCCAGGCTCCAACTGAGGATCCCTCATTGAGTTGCTATGTAATCTGGGGCATGTAAACCCTTTGGGCCTCAGTTTCTTCATTTGTAAAATGAGATTGGTAAACTAGCAGATCTATGAAGTTTTTTCTTGCTATTATGCACTGGATGATAAAGCAGTCTGCCACTTTCTTGAATGGAAGAAGGTGGGGTACTGTGCTATCATATGATTATTTTTGGAGAACATTTTCTTTGAGCAGGAAAAGTTATTAAATAGTACAAAGAGTGAAAAATAGATCTGCTCAAGACCATTGATCTGGGGAAGAAAGGGTATTCAGGATAAGATACAGCCTGTCTACCATACATCTCTACTATGTACCATTTATGGCAGATATTCCTGTGTATTCCTATGGTCCAGCAAACACCAAACAGACCTTTATGCTTAAATTCTGGAAATTCTTTAGGGTGCTCATTTATTTTAAAATAAAATTAGAATCAAGCTTCTTTCCTAGTTTTTTAATATTCTCTTGATAATAGACATATATTTTTAGTTTTAATTCTAATTGATGAAATCACCTTTCTACCTTATAAAAATAATAATCATTGTAAAGAACCTTTGAACCATATAAAAAGCAATAAACAGAAAGAGAAATTTATCTCCCTTGAAAGCCTTCCCTCTCTATCCTGTCCTCAGAGATAATGTGATATCTCATCTCTTGTTTATTCTTCCAGATAATTTCTATGTATTTATGCAAACACATGTATATATATGTATTATCACTTTTGTTTTATTTCATTGAATTTTAATGAATCTTTTGGGAAATACATTAGTCCTAGAGTAGAATTATGCATGTAAAATAGATGAGTAAGCATGTTAAGAAACTGGAAGATTAAGGAACAAAATAGAAAACAACTGAAAACATTCAGTTGCTAATCAAATTGTCAGCTGATAGGATTCTTAAATGACAGATATTCTAGGCAGAACTGACCTGAGAGGAGGACGATGTAAAATGGTCTGTTTTGGGAGTTATTTATAGGGGAGAGGACTAGGGTCATTGTGGAAGACGGCCACCAACAATTCCTCCATGCCTCTATACACATGCCACCCTTCCCACCAAAAGGAGATGGAGTCTGTTTCCCCTCCCTTGAATCTTTTCTCAGCTTCCCCAGTAGCTAGAACTACAGGCACATGCCACCATGTCCAGCTAATTATTATTTTTTTGTAGAGACTGGGGTCTTGCTATGTTGCCCTGGCCTCAGGCAATCCCTCCCTCTCAGCCTCCCAAAATACTGGGATTACAGGCATGAGCCACCATGCCTAACTAATTTGGTTTTTAAATATTTTATTTTAAAATAATTTTTTTTTGAGGCGGAGTCTCGCTCTGTCACCCAGGCTAGAGTGCAGTGGTATGATTTTGGTTCACTGCAACCTTCACCTCCGAGTTCAAGCGATTCTCCTGCCCCAGCCTCCCAAATAGCTAGGATTACAAGCATGTGCCACCACTCCCTGCTAATTTTTGTATTGTTTTTAGAGACAGGGTTTCACCATATTGGCCAGTCTGGTCTCAAACCCCCTGACCTCAAGTGATCCGCCTGCCTTGGCCTCCCAAAGTGCTGGGATTACAAGCGTGGGCCATCGCGTGCGGCCTAGAAGAAATTTTAGACTTAGAAAAAAGTTGCAAAAATGGTATGAATTTTTTTTTTTTTTCTTTTTTTGACACAGGGTCTCACTGTCATCAGGCTGGAGTACAGTGGTGCGATCACTGCTCACTGCAACTTCGACCTCCTGGAGCTCAGGTGATCTTCCCACCTCAGCCTGCCAAGTAGCTAGGACTACAGGCACACACCACCATGTCCAGCTAATTTTTGTATTTTTTGTAGAGACATGATTTTTCCATGTTGCCCAGGCTGGTCTCGAACTCCTGAGCTCAAAAAATCTACCCACTTGGCCTCCCAAAGTGCTGAGATGACAGGAGTGAGCCACCATGCCTGACCTGGTGTGGAGTTTATGTATGCTTGTTATCTAGCAGGCCTAGTATTAATAGCCCTTTTTTTTTTCTAAGAGATGGGGGTCTTGGCCAGGCACAGTGGCTCACGCCTGTAATCCAGCACTTTGGGAGGCCGAGGTGAGTGGATCGCTTGAGGCCACGAGTTCAAGACCAGCCTGGCCAACATGGCAAAACCCTGTCTCTACTAAAATACAAAATTAGCTGTGCGTGGTGGCATGTGCCCGTAATTCCAGCTACTTGGGAGGCTGAGGTAGGAGAATTGCTTGAACCCAGGAGGTGAAGGTTGCCGTGACCCAAGATTGCACTGCTGCGCTCCAACCTGGGCAACAGAGTGAGATTCTGCAAAAAAAAAAAAAAAAAAAAAAAAAATTCCCTGCTTTCAGGAGATGGGGGTCTCACTCTGTTGCCCAGGTTGGTCTCGAACTCCTGGGTTTAAGCCATCCTCCCACTTCAGCCTCCTAAAGTGTCAGAATTACAGGCATGAGCCACGGTTCCTGGCCAATAACTTATTAATAGCCCCAGAACAATGATCAAAACCAGGAAATTAACACAAGGTACAAGCCTTATATGAAATTCACTTGTTTTTGTAGTGATGTTCTTTTTCTGTTCCAAGATTTAATCCAGGTTCCCTCACTTGCTTTTAGTTGATATGTCTTCTTAGTCTGGGGAAAAGACTTGTAATAGAGCTGTAAGAGCAGTGAGAAAATTGCTATTGAAGGTTGGAGAAATGGTGTTAGCAGCAGCAAAATGTTTGACAACCCTTGTGGCCAGATATATGGTAAAACACAGAAGATAGAAAGTATACCTAATAAACTTGTGGATTTGGCAACATTCAGGCTGAATGTTCAGAGTGACAGTTGGCTTCTTTTAGGGATGTACAAAGATACACAAGTGATGTATGATGATATCACAAGAGACAGAGATGTGTTAAAAAAGGAAGTATCCCATTTTTATGCAGAGTCTTTTTATGCCAGAAAGACTCTCAAAGTAAGAAATGGCCTCAAGGGCTTGCCTGTAGAATTGGCCTCAAGGTAAAGATCCTATCAAGACTCGGTGCTAAGACCTCTAAAATATTTAAGATATTGCCCTCATCTAGACAAAAAGTCTTCTAAGAATCTTAAGTGTTGTCCCACAGTAGTTACTTCTACAGGTCCACAGTAGAGAGAGGTTTTTTTAAATTTTTAATTTAAATTTTTAATTTTTTTCAGAGACAGAGTCTCACTATGTTTCCTAGGCTGGTCTCAAACTGCTGGCCTCAAGCAGTCCTCTCACCTTGGCCTCCCAACGTGCTAGGACTACAGGCAGAGAGGTTTGTTTTTGAAAGAATTATAGATGTTGCTTTGTGGGCAAGAAGTGAACTCCAATAAGAGTCACAAAATTTTAAAGAGTTATATGGATAAAATTGCACCAGCTTGGACTAAGGAAGAGACAGTTCAAAATGAAAAACCTTCCAAGTCCCCAACTTCCTACAGGCAGGAAGCAGGGTGAGAGAGTTATTTAACTGTAAAAGGAAGGCCGATTCTTTTTTTTTTTTTTTTTTTGGTGGTGGTGGTAACTTTCATTGAAGCGGCAGTGTACCGCAGCAGAGGTAGTGCTCCTTGCAGAGCAGGGCTAACCCACAAATGATGTGCCTGGCGTAGCCATTCAAAGCAGTTCTGTACTTATATTTATATCTACTTTATTTTTTGTTTTGTTTTGTTATTATTTTTTATTATACTTTAAGTTCTAGGGTACATGTGCACAACGTGCAGGTTTGTTACATATGTATACATGTGCCGTGTTGGTGTGCTGCACCCATTAACTCGTCATTTACATTAGGTATATCTCCTAATGCTATCCCTCCCCCATCCCCCCACCCCACGACAGGCCCTGGTGTGTGATGTTCCCTGCCCTGTGTCCAACTGTTCTCATTGTTCAGTTCCCACCTATGAGTGAGAACATGCGGTGTTTGGTTTTCTGTCCTTGTGATAGTTTGCTCAGAATGATGGATTCTAGCTTCATCCATGTCCCTACAAAGGACATGAACTCATCCTTTTTTATGGCTGCATACTATTCCATGGTGTATATGTGCCACATTTTCTTAATCCAGTCTATCATTGGTGGACATTTGGGTTGGTTCCAAGTCTTTGCCATTGTGAATAGTGCCTCAATAAACATACTTGTGTGTGTGTTTTTATAGTAGCATGATTTATAATCCTTTGGGTATATACCCAGTAATGGGATGGCTGGGTCAAATGGTATTTCTAGTTCTAGATCCTTGAGGAATCACCACACTGTCTTCCACAATAGTTGAACTAGTTTACACTCCCACCAACAGTGTAAAAGTGTTCCTATTTCTCCACATCTTCTCCAGCACCTGTTGTTGCCTGACTTTTTATGATCACCATTCTAACTGGTGTGAGATGGTATCTCATTGTGGTTTTCATTTGCATTTCTCTGATGGCCAGTGATGATGAGCATTTTTTCATGAGTCTGTTGGCTGCATAAATGTCTTCTTTTGAAAAGTGTCTGTTCATATAATTTGCCTACTTTTTGATGGGGTTGTTTGACTTTTTTCTTGTAAATTTGTTTAAGTTCTTTGTAGATTCTGGATATTAGCCCTTTGTCAGATGGGTAATTGCAAAAATTTTCTCCCACTCTGTAGGTTGTCTGTTCACTCTGATGGTAGTTTCTTTTGCTGTGCAGAAGCTCTTTAGTTTAATTAAATCCCATTTGTCAATTTAGGCTTTTGTTGCCATTGCTTTTGGTGTTTTAGACATGAAGTCCTTGCCCATGCCTATGTCCTGAATGGTATTGCCTAGGTTTTCTTCTGGAGTTTTTATGTCTAACATTTAAGTCTTTAATCCATCTTGAATTAATTTTTGTATAAGGTATAAGGAAAGGATCCAGTTTCAGCTTTCTACATATGGCTAGCCAGTTTTCCCAGCACCATTTATTAAATAGGGAATCCTTTCCCCACTTCTTGTTTTTGTCAGGTTTGTCAAAGATCAGATGGTTGTAGATGTGTTGTGTTATTTCTGAAGCCTCTGTTCAAGGAAGGCAGTTTCTTATGAAAAAGGAAAATTGATTCAGAGGTCCTAGTCTAGACCCCAGAGGGTGGAACTAAGAGCTCTTGAGAGCAATGCATTGAGAAACTATTCTGAGGGAGGCCAACCTAGGTACTAATGGGGAACTTGATCCTCAGAGGACTGGTAACGGTGCTTGGCGGGATTTCAGAATTGCTGTGGACTAATGACTGCCATTTGCCCTCCATTTTCCCCACTTTCAAACAGGCATGTCTACTGCAGTTATCCTATCACCTTTTCAGTATTGTATGTTGTGTATGTAACTTGTCTTTTAGTTAACAGGTCTCCAGATGAAGAGAAGCTGCATCTGAAATGCCTCATCCACATCTGGGCTAGTATATATTACTAGATCTTGAACTTTAACACTGATGCTATACAGAATAATAGTTTTGGAGAAAGGGAGTGAGTGTATTCTGTATGTCGTGTGTGTGTGTGTACGCGTGCACACGTGCATATATGTGCATACGTATACTGTTGTAGCTGGAGGATGGATCATGATAGACTAGTCCCCAAATTGACTGGCAACAATTTCTCTTATCCCAGCCACTACTTCCATCAAAGAGTAGAGTATCTTTCCCTTCCTTTTGAATCTGGGCTGTCCTTGTGACTTGCTTGGTCAAGAGAATAAGGTGGAAGTGACATTCTGGAACTTCTGAACCCAGGATTTAAGAGACCCTGTAGTTTCTGCTGTCTTCCTCCTGGGATCCAAGCACCATGTAAAGAACCCTGGGCTGGACCACTGAATAATGAGCAACCACACCAAGAAAGGAGGCTCCTAACCATTTTTAGCTACTCTAGCTGAGGTCCCAGACATGTTGTAAGCTATCTTGGACACTCCAGGCCCAGCTAAATTCACAGCTGAATAAAGCACATGTCTGACCCTAGCTGATGTCATAAGGGAGCCAACCTGTCCAGCCGTGCCTTTCCCCAGTTGCAGAATTGTGAGGAAGTAAATGGTGGTAGTTGTTTTGAGCTACTAAGTTTTAAGTGGCCCCCATGGTATCAGTTCAGGTCAGACATGTGCTTTATTCAGCTGTGAGTTTGGCTGGGTCTGGAATGTCCAAGATGGCTTCCCACATGTCTGGGACCTCAGTTAAAGTAGCTAAAATGGTTAGGGACTCCTTTCTTGCTGTGATTGCTCATCATTCAGTGGTCTAGCCCAAACTTCTTTACACAGTGCCTGGGTCCCAAGAGGAAGACAGCAGAAAGTTTTAAGGCAATTTATTATGTAGCAATAGATAATTGAAAACAATTATCCCACAGGGTGCAGTGGCTCATGCCTGTAATCTCAGCACTTTGGGAGGCAGAGAAGGGCAGATCCCTTAAGACCAGGAGTTCAAGACCAGTCTGGCCAACATGGCGAAACCCCGTCTCTACTAAAAAAACCCAAGAAATTAGCCAGGCATGGTGGTGCATGCCTGTCATCCCAGCTACTCGAGAGGCTGAGGTAGGAGAACCGCTTGAACACCTCGTGAGGCAGAGGTTGCAGTGAGCTGAGATTGTGCTACTGCACTCCAGCCTGGGCAACAGAGCGAGACTCTGTCTCAAAAACAAAACAAAACAATTATAAAATGTCAGGGTATTTTCCATTGCTTTACCTTTATTTTATGGGCTGGGAAGAGGTTGTAACAACGTCAGCCATAGAAGTCAAGTTTTCAATGCAGACTAAATTCCATGACGGTGAACACTATATGCCATAGTAGTCACTGCTCTGTCCATAGAGCTTAGAACAGTACTGCCACTTAATAGGCTCCCAAATATTTATTGATTGAATCATTAAATAAATGAATTGGGATAAGATCGCCTACCCTCAAGAGGATGCACAGAAAAAGATTCTGGAGTGTGGAGTCTTGATAAGGGAAAAGAAGGAAAGAAAAAGCAGATAAGCTGTAAGTCTGCCTTTTTTCAAGCTCCAGGGCTGTTTGTCCCATGCATTTTCTCTTTGAAAAAGGTGCTGGTTTTTTGTGATGCCTCAGAGGCCAGAAGGATGTTTTGCAGGGGAAAATTGTAGGAGTCAGGCAGAGCTGGGTCTTGGCTCCTTCTCAATGTCCCTCTACCTAGACAAATTCGGGCTATTCTGCAGAGGTTGCAGTGAGCCGAGATCATGTCACTGCACTCCAGTCTGAGGAACAGAGGGAGACTCCGTCTCAAAAAAAAAAAAAAAAAAAAAAAAAAAAAAAAAAATTGGGTTATTCTGTGAAGCACCTGGTAGGTGTCCCAATATTTGCTGGTATATGGGAATTACCTCTTTCTATTATTGGGAGGTCTAAAAAAAAAAAAACTAAAAAATGTGTTCCATATGGCTAGAGTTAGTATTAAGGGGAATAACTGGTAGCCAGTGTTAGCTTGGAGACTAACATAGTCAAAGCTGTCTTGTCATGTTAGGTCTTTTTTATTTGTATTGCTCCATGGTCCAAGACAAAATTTCAGAATGCCACTTGGACACAGTGAGTACCTGGTCTGCTCTGTGGTTTTCAGGAGCAACCAACTCAACCCTTATTTCTCTGAGAATGATGATTTCATACAGCACATCTCTCTACCAAGATGTGAAAGATGACACCGTGGCATCTGAAATAGCTTCAGGAGAGATTTGGGACATGGGAAGCTTGTAGACAATAATGGAAAATTCTCTTTTAGAATATAGTTACTTGTATGACCCACAGTAGTGCCTTTTGGAGAATGTCTTAAAATTATCTGTAATGAAAGAACAATAATGTTTGTTATTAGGATAAATGAAATAAGGGGAAAACCTCAGACTCTTGGAAGAATGGATTTAAATTCAATCCAATGATTATATTTTTATGTTCTGTATTATTTAGAAAACAGTAGTTAAACAGACAGAGATAGAGAAGATTGTTTAAAAATTAAAGCTACTGAGTTAGATCCCTTTTTGAAAGGCCAGTGTATGGGAGATGAGAAAGGCACTATAGCGATCAGAGTGTTTACACAAAAGACATCTTAGCAGAGGACCTACAAAGAGCACATCAAGTATTTATATCATCCACATCAAGTTGCTGGTCATTTCGCTTATCAAAGAAAATAAGAAAGAAATTTTCTTTGGACATCATCTTGATGTAGTAACAACAGAGTTTTGGAATCAGCTGTTAGAAACGATAATTAAAGCTGGTTTATCATGCTCACTAATCAACTACAGTCACCCTCAAGCTTTATATAATTCTCCCTTTATTATAAACTTCTACTTCTCCCTATGGTATTCTGGTTCCGCAGACAGGTAAAGAACTAAGTGCGGCCGGGCACAGTGGCTCACGCCTGTAATCCCAGCACTTTGGGAGGCTGAGGCGGGCGGATTACGAGGTCAGGAGATCGAAACCATCCTGACCGACATGGTGAAACCCTGCCTCTACTAGGGTACAAAAAATTAGCCGGGCATGGTGGTGTGTGCCTGTAGTCTCAGCTACTCGGGAGGCTGAGGCAGGGGAATTGCTTGAACCCGGGAGGTGGAGGTTGCAGTGAGCCGAGATCATGCCACTGCACTCCAGCCTACAAGACTCCGTCTCAAAAAAAATAAAAAATAAAAAATAAAAAAAAAGAAGAAGAAGTGCTTGGAGACCAGTGTATTGTAATATCTGTACAGCCAAGCAGGTATTTTCAATTGAACTTTAAAAAAGTACTATTTTTGAAACTTTGTTTACTTTAGATAGGGCCAGCCATTTGGGTAGAAAGGTACAGAAAAACAAAAAATTGGAAAAGGATGCATCAGTAGTATTTCTTTCAGAAACAACACTAGGAACAGAAGGAGGATTTTATTCAGCAACTCCTAATAACCACCTGATGTTGCTGTCGGGCTGGCCAAATATCTGCCAACATTCATGATCCTTTCATTCACCACTAGAGAGAAGTAGAGGGACCTGATGTTTAGAGAAGCAGCAAAACCCATTTCCCATTTTCCTTCTTCAGCCAGATGGAAGTACTTGGAGGCTGGTCTCATATTCCAGCACTTTAGTGCTGGTGATGCAGATCCTCTCTGCTCCAGAGTAACTCTGTGCCATGGAATCCAAGAGGATCCTGTCGCACCAGGGACAGGAATGCACCCTTGTTTCATTTTCTTCCCTGAAAGCGGAGTTCAGAGGTTCTCAGATACGAGACTAATTGTCACTTACGGTAGGCTCCAGGGGAGGAGCAGAGTAGGGCAGTGCTAATAACAGTGACTCCGGGGACAAGATCAGCAACCTGAGAAACAAATGTGAGACATTTTACCCCTCTCTAATCTACTCCCCTTTTAAAGGTTCATCTTCATTCCCCCTTTTTCTACCACGCAGTAATTGATAATTAAACACAGCTCTGGTTTTTACCATGCAATCTAGTAGAACACCTAGGCATCAGGAGCTCCTTATCCTTGGTTATTTATAAAATAATGAAATCTGTAGTTCACCCTAGGCTATGTGGACAGTATCTGCATCTCTGGAAACCAACTGGAGGCCTGCCTTTTATTCTTTTCCGGTTGCTTTCCATTTCCTTTTCCACTGTGGTCCTTGCCTTTCCCAAGCTGACCAGAACTATGCACAAAACCAGCCTTCAATAAATATCAACACTGAAGCTTCAGCAGGTTGTTAACTCCTGTAGAGCTATCTTAAATGCTGTATATAAGTGCAAAGTTTTACGGCGCCTCAGAGATCTCTAAGAACACTGTAAATATCCCAGGTTTAATTAGTAGTCCCGGAGTTAGGTAATGGCCTGTGGCTTTCTGCGCTAGGTCTCTTGGGGTTTCCAGTCTTCACAGGTTGCCTGCAACTATGATGTGCACATATACAGTCCTCTTTCTCAAATACGGCATAAATCCTCTTTAGACTTTCCTAGGCACTTACAATTATTGAACACACATGCAGATTGATTCTCATTCTCTCAAAGTTTGAAAAACAACTAAGTGCTTCAACCTAGGTCTCGTTAGATATTTTTTCACTCAAATTGTGGTCTGGAGTTCTACTTCCTAAGGGAAATGAAAAAACAATAAATTCGCAGACTGATGTTGATGCTCATTCTCTTTAAGCGGGTCGACTATTTGCTTTGCAGATCCTTGACGGGTGCGGTGCGGGGTAGAAGGAGCGCGATCCAACTCTCTGCATTTCTGAATTAGCTCTCTCACGGCGACAGGAGTGCCCAGTCGGGGTTGTAAGCGGACTTGACAGGTTTGTTCTGGGCTGACGGCCATTGACGAGGTTCTCAGACCAGATAAGTAACTTGGCTGAGTCTACAGTAGGTGGGGCGCGCTCACCAGCTCAGGGGTAGTGACTGGACGTTTGTTGCAACATCAGAGAATGCAAGCTCTGGGCTGCAGCAGGAGATACCCGCAAGCACAGAACTAAAAGGGTTCACCCTAAGGGGCAGGGCATCAGCGAGGGAGAGGCCCGAGACCCCTAGCACCCAGATCCTTTTCCCACGTTTGGGAAGGCGCAGTATAGGTCGATCTAGAGCAAGGAGTCTCAGGTCTCCGTCCTTGGCTTGCTCTTAGGGTAGCAGGCGAGGAATGGGACCAGCTTGGGGACTCTCTCCCCGCGTTCTGTAAGAATCGGCGGCAGCCAGCAGGCGGGGAGGCGGGGGCACGTGTTTGGATGTGGGTGCTTGTGTAACCAGCTCCCCAAGCGCCAGCCCCGACAGCGCTCCTTCGGGAGGCTGGTCCGAGTCCCTGTTTCCGCCGCGGCGCGGGAAGGGCTGGGGTTCTGCAGCCTGCACCAGGCGAGAACACCCCGAGCAAAAGAAGAGTACTTGCCTCCGGAGCTATCACTGGGGAGTGGGAATTTGGAAAGTTCCCCAACTAGGAACACACGTGACCTCCTTCGGAAAGTAGTTCCGACTGTGGCCCGTGTATCCTTCCACCCCTTTTTGAACCCTCCTAGGTCTCCTTGCCCCGCCCACTCGCTGGGCTGCAGCTTCCTACCGTTCCGTACTTTCCACTCAACCTGGTAACCCCGAACGTGCATGGTCTGGCCGGGGCGCGTGGAGCCTGGCCCCGGGCGATCCATCCCGCCGGGTTTTCACGGAGGCCAAGGGGGGGCGGGGCTAGGTGGTCTCTAAGAACCGAGCTTGAGTCCGACGCGGCGAACCGACTTGGAGCCCGAGGGGGAGAGATGCTCTAGTCTCCTAGGGGCACCGGAGCGGGCGCAGGAGAGGGCTGCGGGGTGCGTCCTACTCACGGGGATCCTCTTTCAGTTCATTTAGATAGGTGCCCTTTGGGCTCTGGAAATTCAACGGCGATGTGTTCACGTTCAGCACGCTCGGCTGAGAGCTTTCATTTTTAGGGCAAACAAGCCGAGTTACCGGGGAAGCGAGAGGTGGGGCGCTACAAGGGAGCCGGATGAGGTGATGCAAGCTGGAAACACAATAGCAGGTTGCTCTTTGTGCTAAGACTGACATCCTGAGGACACAGGATTGGGGAAAGGAGGAATCTCTAGGCAAAGGCTGCTACAGTCAAATCTCTGCGAACGATTGTGATCGACAGCGATGCAAAAGAGCGAATGCAGTCCACGCCGCGGAAATCCAGGGGCAGAGGCAGGGGGGAGGGTATTCCCCTTGCAAGGACCGTCCCTGCATTTCCCTATATACTGACCAGCGTGGTCACCTGGTCCTTTCCACCTGTGCACAGGTAACCTGAGACTCGAGTCAGTGACACTGCTCAACGCACCCATCTCAGCTTTCATCATCAGTCCTCCACCCCCGCCCCGCAACAGCCTATCCTGCCTCCGGCTGGGTTTCTGGGCAGAGGCCGAGGCTTAGCTCGTTATCCTCGCCTCGCGCTGCTGCAAAAGCAGCCGCGGCAAGTGCAGTTGCAGGCTGGCGGCTCGGAACCGGCCCGAGCGAGCTCTAGGCAGCCACACTGGGCATGCTCAGTAGAGCCTACGGCTTGGGGGCTTTGCGCTCGCACCCGGAGCTACCGCTCCCGCCCCCGCCTACCGCCCCCTGCCCTGCCCTCCCCTCGCCCGGCACGGTCCAGTTCGCCTCTCGTTCGGCTCCCGCCTCCCCTCGGTCTCCCGAGGAGCCCGGGCTCCCGGCGCGGCGGCGGAGGGGGCGGGCAGGCCGGCGGGCGGTGATGTGGCGGGACTCTTTATGCACTGCGGCAGGATACGCGCTCGGGCGCCGGGACGCGGCTGCGCTCAGTTCTCTCCTCTCGGAAGCTGCAGCCATGATGGAAGTTTGAGAGTTGAGCCGCTGTGAGGCGAGGCCGGGCTCAGGCGAGGGAGATGAGAGACGGCGGCGGCCGCGGCCCGGAGCCCCTCTCAGCGCCTGTGAGCAGCCGCGGGGGCAGCGCCCTCGGGGAGCCGGCCGGCCTGCGGCGGCGGCAGCGGCGGCGTTTCTCGCCTCCTCTTCGTCTTTTCTAACCGTGCAGCCGCTTCCTCGGCTTCTCCTGAAGGGGAAGGTGGAAGCCGTGGGCTCGGGCGGGAGCCGGCTGAGGCGCGGCGGCGGCGGCGGCACCTCCCGCTCCTGGAGCGGGGGGGAGAAGCGGCGGCGGCGGCGGCCGCGGCGGCTGCAGCTCCAGGGAGGGGGTCTGAGTCGCCTGTCACCATTTCCAGGGCTGGGAACGCCGGAGAGTTGGTCTCTCCCCTTCTACTGCCTCCAACACGGCGGCGGCGGCGGCGGCACATCCAGGGACCCGGGCCGGTTTTAAACCTCCCCTCCGCCGCCGCCGCACCCCCCGTGGCCCGGGCTCCGGAGGCCGCCGGAGGAGGCAGCCGTTCCGAGGATTATTCGTCTTCTCCCCATTCCGCTGCCGCTGCTGCCAGGCCTCTGGCTGCTGAGGAGAAGCAGGCCCAGTCGCTGCAACCATCCAGCAGCCGCCGCAGCAGCCATTACCCGGCTGCGGTCCAGAGCCAAGCGGCGGCAGAGCGAGGGGCATCAGCTACCGCCAAGTCCAGAGCCATTTCCATCCTGCAGAAGAAGCCCCGCCACCAGCAGCTTCTGCCATCTCTCTCCTCCTTTTTCTTCAGCCACAGGCTCCCAGACATGACAGCCATCATCAAAGAGATCGTTAGCAGAAACAAAAGGAGATATCAAGAGGATGGATTCGACTTAGACTTGACCTGTATCCATTTCTGCGGCTGCTCCTCTTTGCCTTTCTGTCACTCTCTTAGAACGTGGGAGTAGACGGATGCGAAAATGTCCCTAGTTTGGGCGACTATAACATTTAACCCTGGTCGGGTTGCTAGGTCATATATTTTGTGTTTCTTTTCTTGTATTCAACCTAGGGTGTGTTCGGCTAGACGGAACTCTTGCCTGGTTGCAAGTCTGGAGGCACCGATTGCTTGCTTAGGCTGTCTATACGGTCTCTTCGTGAGGGCTATTGTCCGTTAATACAGAATACAGTATGCTGTTAGTGGATTAGAGAGCTCGGTAATCCGGTCTCCTAAATGAACAAAAAAGTAGACGCTTTGAGGTTGAGCATATTTCGATTAAATCTTGGCTTAGGCCCTAGATCAAGGGTTTAGATCAGAATAAAATGAAAATTAGTGTTGCACGTATGCATATTGCATCAGAATCTTGCAGTGATTGTTTTAGTTTCCTGGGTTGCATTGATAGATTCTTTTAAAATATGACTGATTTGCATAACTTTAGAAGCAGAATAATTTTCAGTATATATGGTGCACATTGAGTGCAAAAAGTAGTTTTGTTAATGTTTTACACTAAAGTTACAACTTTGGACTGTATTTAGAAGTTTTGTAGTTTGAAATCAATAGTGCCATAATATACCTTATAAGGCGTTCTTACTAGATCTTTGTTATATTTACCTTTTTCTCTCCCTATGGGGTGATGTAGGATAGGGCTTGAAATTTGCACTTCAGTAGCGTTTAATGTTCGGTGCTCTTGTCATAAACATGGAATGGATATTGAGTAGTTTTTGATCCCAGATGACAATGTGTAGGTTCAAGGGTATTGTGTGTGGCAAGTGAAGATTGCAAAGATAAAACTTCAGTTCATGCTTGAAATTTAAGTATTGTGATGCCAGAATTGCTGCTCACCGTTTTTAGATTTCAGGTTCTCTGACATCTTTTGGTATTGTTAATTTCACTGATTTGTGTAGAATGTCAAGTGAATTTTACCAGCTAATATCCAGAAATGCTGGCAAGAGAAGTTTACTCCAGCTTTAGATTGTAGGTATGTTAGCTTTTTTCATACAGTGTATTACATTTACTGAGTCAGCTTGTTGAATAAGACAGAAGCCCAAGAATTTTAACAGTGTATAGCTTTAGTTGTCTAAAAGTTAGGCCTTCGGGCTTCAAAAGTTAGTGGTCATCGAAAAGCATGAATCTTTGCAGTTTCAGGTACAACAGACTGGTTTTGATTAGGGATGGGAATGGGGCCCTCATTTTGCAGAATGGAAAGTATTGACAGGAATTGAGAGCTATTGGTAGGCCAGTGTATAAGGTATGTGAAAACAGAAGTTATTGGTCTGAAGTGACTGAAGCATTTAGGCTCTATCAAGGCCTAAAATTTGGTAATATGAGTTTGGTAATGCGAATTGTGGCAGTGGACAATATTTAGTTAAAATTATGTAATTGCATAAGTACTAGCAGAGTATTTTTAATAAAAATTATTTCTTAGCAAGTATCAGTTGCATTTTGTCTAAAGGTAGCGTGACACTGCAGTGTCTATATGTCCTGCTAAAAATTGTGGGGAAGATTTTTTTTTAAGACAACGTTTATATCAGGAGAGGTTTTATTCCCTTGGATTATGTTAGCTGCATATACATGTGCACAGTTAATTTTGCCCAAGTTTTTGTTTTGAAATGAATATAAAACTTACTGAAGAAGTAGCTTCCCAAAATTTAGTTTTCTGTTAAGTCAGTAATATTATTTTAAAACAGTATTTGCAAATTTTGAAGTTGGCATTAATTGAAAATGTTACTAAGGCTAAACTGGAAGATAAAAATGTTACTAAGGCTAAACCCGCTTGCCCAGAAGATAATTATGGAAAAAATTCTTTTGTGACTTCCAAAGCAGTCTACTATTAGCATGAATTACTGACAGTCATCCAAATATATAGGAACAAAAAATTAAATGTTTATGTAACTTTGAAAAAAAAGCCTCTGAAGAAAATAATTGAATGCTGTCTGGGAGACAGATTTCTTTCAGCACTTAAAGTACATACACACTACTTTTACTTTTCCCACTTTATTTAAAATTGTCAGGGTTATTAAGACCTTAAAATTATTCTACCAGGTTTTTACATGTGAGCTGTGATGTGACTGGCATTTCCTTTGATTTCAGAGTATGTGGGTCTCTACACATGAGATTTATGTGACTTAAAACTTTCTCTAAAATTGTACTTTTAGTTATGCATAGAAAGCAGTATCAAATATTGTGTCAAATGACTAATAACACTTGATTTCTAGAGTTGTGGTTTTATTGAGCCAAAAGTTGGTATGAAAAAAAGTCAGTGAGGAAAGTCAATGAAGTGCTTGCTTTTTTGATAATTGCACTCCCAATAATTTTGATATTCCAACGTACTTGGTTTGCTTGTTTTTCTGTTTATGGGGGTGGGAAGGCATTAAAATGGTCATTGAGGACTTTGTCTTTGGCATGCTGTAGTATTTATTTCGGCAGCTAACCTGTGAAAAGTTAAATTCCTTTATGAAAGTAGTGATTGGAGTATTTTTATCTGGTAAGGAAAGATTAATAATGAAGCCATTTCTCTGACGAAAACTGAGGACAATAATTCAATTTTAAAATATCGCAAAATTAAATTATTCTAAACATTTGTTAGTAGGGTTATATACTTAATATTAGTCTGAAATATAGTGCTGAATTTGAGACTATAGAAAAATAGTGTATTTGGGGTATGTGGAAACTTTAGGCTTCTGTTGTATTTTTATTGTTTGGTAGATTTGCCTCTTTTCAAATAAATCTTCACAGGGAATACTTTTAACTTCTAGAGAGTACAGTGACTATTGAAGTTACCTAAATTACCTCAAGGTAAGTGATTACTGAAATTAATCATGAGGGTTTTAAAAAATATTCTATTCACAATATTTATTTTACATTGTTTTGTATCTGCTAAGTTATATTTCCTGAAAAACGTGACTGGACCACCTAATTGCTATATGATAACTTACAAACTTCATTTTTCATAGTGCTTATTCAAGAGTAAAGCACAACTGAAAGGAGTAATGTACAGTTTATGTGAGGAAAAAGGAATTTTATTGCTGCCAGTGTAAAAGTTTGCACAGCAGTATAGTCATCAATGCAGATTTACATTGGTTATAATATACTAAGTAAATACTAAATGATTAAAGATAATAAAATATGGTGAGATATAACCACCTTCATTTTAAACTTAGTTTTAGAAGATAGTAAAGTTCCTTTAGTACCTTTTTAGAATTTTATTTTTAATAACATGGGGAAAGCAACTGGTGATACTTTAATTTTTGTATGAAACAGTGTATCTGCTTTCTCATAACCACATAAAATATATAAACTACTTAGTGTTATGAAATGGCTTACTTTTTGGAAGTGAAGAAGTCTTCAGTTCTTATTTTCTAGTGTTATTTTGAAATTTGCCTCCATTTGCTGTTTGTTCATTTGGTGATAGCGCAACACTTAAAAAAATATTTTAAGCTACTTCTGAAGTAATCACTTAAGTGACTTTTAATGGAGGAGTATTTGTTATGGGAAATTCAGTTCACAAAGTTTTAACATTAATTCACTTGAAGTAAACGTTTATTTTTAAATTTTCATCTCAATCTTTTTGGTAAGACAAAAGCTTAGGAAATCAATTTTATTATTGATATTGTGTGTGACTTCAGAGTTTGTAACGAGAATTGTAAAAGTGTTGCATGCATATGACAATTTTCTGCTTAATTGAAATGTGAGGCCTCTGCTATACTACAAGGATTTAGCTTCCAGAAAATGTGATATTAACATAGCTTAAGAAATGTATTTTTTTTTTTTCTGTAGAAACCATTGGGTTAAACAAACATTTCTGAAGTTTTATTACATAGAATCCATTAGTTCTTAGTCTTGTTACTTTTTTCTTCATTTTTTCTGTTAAACTTGATTTTCAGAGTCAGCACTGAAGAATTCATCTCGTTGCCCAAATTCATTAAGAAAAGATGTTAGGATTTGTTTTGAAGATAGTGACTTAGGAAATTTGTGAGATTGGGGTAGTCAGTTCTGTTTTACAATTGCTTTCTATCTGGTAGCTTTGAAATTAATGCAGTTGCTATCAGAAAGAATAATGTTGAGGTTAGACTGACCTTAGATTGGTAAGGATTTGCTGAGCAAACTGATAACTGTAAGTCTCTTATAGGGTGTATTACCGCCACATATACATTGTTCCGTAGGTGGTTAAAAGTATATTGGTCTGTGTTTGATGATTCTCTTTGTACATATTGAATATATGCATTCACTAATGTAAAATACTTTCATTTGTCAAGAAAGGTGAAATTAGTATATTGTACTTGACTCTTCACCTTTCCCCTAGTTTTTGAATTTTTTTCATTGGTTGCAGAGGAAGTATCAGCAATTTCATTCTTCTAAAATAATTTGCACTGGATCAAATAAGTATTGGCAATTATTAATAGAAGAATAACATAATTTAGGGGTGAATTAATTTTAGTTGGGAAGTTTTAGTTATGTATAGTTAAGGTAGACTCTTCATTTGCAACAGTTGACATTAGGACATGTGTGGACATCTTCAAGGCATTACTTTTTGGCAGTGTTCAGAATTTTTTATTTTTATTTTTATTTTTATTTTTGAGATGGAATCTCACTCTATTGCCCAGGCTGGTGTGCAGTGGCGGGATCTCGGCTCACTGGAACCTCTGCCTCCCAGGTTCAGGTGATTCTCCTGCCTGAGCCTCGCAAGCAGCTGGGATTACAGGTGCATGCCACCATGCCCAGCTAGTTTTTGTACTTTTAGTGGAGATGGGGTTTCACCACCTTGGCCAGGCTGGTCTCAAACTCCTGACCTCAAGTGATCTGCCTGCCTCGGCCTCCCAAAGTGCTGTGATTACAGGCGTGAGCCATTGTGCCCGGCCAGTGTTGAGAATATTTAGAGATGGATATTGTAGCTGTATCTGCCATCAAAGGAATTTTCTTGATCTCCACATAGTGTAAAAAAGAAGACTGTTTATGCATTATATTTTAAGTAATTATACAAATAATTATTATTAGTACTTATCACTTTGAATATGAACAGTGAATCTAACAAGTATTTGAATTCTGTGTGTGTGTGTGTATATGTGTATACAAAGTTAGGAAACCTTTTATCTTAATATTTATTAAAAATAAATTTTCGTTTCTTTAAAGAAAAGATTACCTTGGATTGTTCTAAAATTGTTCTGTAATTTTTAAATATGGTCAGATCTATTTTAAATTACATTAAAATATTGAGTATTACATTTATCTATACTTTTAAGCATATACATTGTTTCATTGTAGATTTTAGGGAGGCAGTGTGGGCTCTGGAGCCAGGCTGCTTGTTTTGTAATCCTGGATCTTCCATTTAGTAGCTGGATGACTTTGAGTAGGTTATTTAGATTTTCTCAATCTATTTTATCTGGAAAATGGGGATGATAATGGAACCTACCACATACGTTTATCTTGAATAGTAAGTGAGATAATATAAGTAATTCCTTTAGCATAGTACCTGCCACATTGTAAATACTTACATGGTAGTTACTGCTCTGAAAAACTGTAATTTCAGGTTATGTATGAAGGGAAGTTATTTGTGTTTTATGGTGTATGATTGTAACTGAATTTCCTCAGTTTGGGCCATGTTAGGATTTTAATTGTTTCAAGTTATAAGTGTCTTTAAAAATAAGGGTATTCCTTTAGGAAGTCCGAGTATGACATGTCTGTGATTTTGCTGTTTCATCAGAAATGGGAGATAAATCTCTGCTTACTCAAACTGTTGACCAAAGTAAATTATTTTGCTTTAAGATATAATCAAAAACTATTTGCTTTAAGATATAAAAGGCAAAAACTTCCTATTAGCATAGTGAAGTAGAATTTTTAAACTTTGTTATCATCTTAAATTTTCTTTAGTGTTGAAGATAGGTCAGTTTAACTGTCATACATTTTTATTCACATAAAGTAAACTCTGCCTCAAATGTAGTAAACTTAGTATGAGTTATGTAAACTTTGGTCAATAGAGGTGTATTTCTTAGCATTTCCTTTTGAAAATTTCAGCTTTTCGAGGAAGTCTTGCAACTGAATGTCAAGTTACATTTATTACAATAAAATTTACACTTAATATAATCTGTAATGCATTAATATAATATGGGAACTTTTAAAGTATTCAATCTCTGTATTATTGTGTCCTGTTTCCACATTTGGCCAGGATTCTCAATATGATTTAGGCGCAAGACGTGAGAAGAAAGAACTAAAGAACTAAAGAATTTTTTTCTTAATGTTTTCTTATTGAATATGGGGAAAGATGAAATAAGCTTATCTGTCCAGTAAAGGCCATTGTGTGTACATAGGGATTGTTCTTTTTTCCCCCCCCTTGACCTGCACTGATTTCCCAGATGTACCACAGCACCCTTAGTAGTGAAGCACTTGACTTCCAGTGAGTGGATTTTTGTGTGTGTGTGTGTGTGTGCGTGTTTTATATTGCAGAGTGAATACACTCTGTCTGATACTATGTAACTGTCTGATTATGTGATTTTTTTTAATGCATTTTATGTGTTTTGTAAACTAGCTATATTTTTGGTCCATGTCTAGGTTGTAGAGTTGAGTTGTGCATTTTGGCATCTTGAGCACAGCTGAGTTTTGTAAATCAATCTCTCTCCTTGCACTTAGTTTTTGCTTTGGATCACTACCTAAAACTTACTATTGATTTAATACTAGAGCACTTCAGCATAGCTTTGACTTTTATTTCCTTTGGTTTTTGTAGATTTTCAGGCTGAAGTACAATAAGCTTCTCTGTTCTTTACTAGTGCAAAGATTGTATTCTGTGAATTTTGTTTGTTTAATACTTTTGATCTTTTGAAGAGGATGTAATTATTTGAGGTATTATGAAATGCATTGTGATTTGAATTAGATACTCTTTCGAGATGGAATTTTGCTCTTGTTGCCTAGGCTGGAGTGCAGTGGTGCGATTTTGGCTCACTGCAATGTCCGCCTCCTGGGTTCAAGCGATTCTCCTGCCACATCCTCCCAAGTAGCTGGAATTACAGGCATGCGCCACCACGCCTGGCTAATTTTATATTTTTTTTCAGTGGAGATGGGGTTTCTCCATGTTGGTCAGGCTGGCCTCGAACTCCTGACCTCAGGTAATCTGCCTGCCTCAGCCTGCCAAAGTGCTGGGATTACAGGCATGAGCCACCATGCCTGGCCTCAGATACTCTGTTAATTAGATGCATTTAAAAATTTAACCCACCATAGCTGGCCTGAATAGTTGTATTTTTAGAGTGATTAATAAATATCATATACATGTTTAAAGTTACAAACTTTTTGCTTATTTTAAAATGCAGGATTCTTTTCCATTTAAAATTCCCTCTCTTTGTGAGACTTTTTGAGTATTCTGGTTACTCTAAACTGATTGGAGATTTAGATAGAATTGAAAACGGTACTTTTAAAATGAAATTTTGGGGATGTCATTAAGCTTGATTTTTTTAGGTATTTTTTTTTTTTTTAGTGTGTATTATAAATTATTTTACATTGTCAGCGATAAAATGGAATACGTGGGATTTTTTAAAAATTTATTTTATTCATTTTTCTAAGGTAAAAACACTGTTTTGCTAGGCTTAATTTGACCATGTTGTAAAATTTATTGTATACCTTGAAAGAATCATTTATGAAAGATATGGAATTAACTAGTATATACTCTGTCTTATGTAGTTTTTATTAACAGTACACTTTTTAAATCATTAGCTCGTTTGATTTTGCAAAGAAAAACAGGCAACCTAAGAGGCAAACAGAACAGGCATTACTTTTTTTTTTCTTTCTTTTTTAATTTTTGTTTTGCAGCTTCGGAATTGTAGCTCCAGTGGAATCAGTATCTTGTTAATGGCTAGTGAAAGAAATGAGTCTGAAGAAGGATGCCGGGCTTTTTTGGCACTCGGTGCAGTATTTTTCCCATTATGTTACATCAGTGGTTCTTAAACTTCAGTGTGTTAGAATAACCTGAAGGGCTTATTAAACTATGGATTGCTTGCTCCACCCCCAGAGTTTCTGATTCAGTAGGTCTGGATTGGGACCTGAGAATTTTTATTTCTTAGAAGTTTTCAAGTGATACTGATTCTGGTGGTCTGGGGATCACACTTTGAGGATCACCGATGAACACTATCTCCCACCAAGCAAACCCTTAACATGTTATGCTCCTTTAGGTTATTAGAATTTATACATGCATTATCTCATTTGATCTGTAAACTCTAAGTAGCTTTGCATGGAAAATGTTATCCTGATTTTATAGATGAGATAGTTTAGAAAGGCAGTATGGTGGAATGGAGCATAGATTTGGAGTTGGCTAGACCTAAAGTCCAGATTAAATCTCTGCTCAAGGCTGGGCATGGTGACTTACACCGGTAATCCCAGTACTTTGGGAGGCCAGTGTTGGCAGATTGCTTGAGTCCAGAAGTTCGAGACCAGTCTGGGCAACATGGGGAGACCCTGTCTCTACAAAAATATACAAAAATTAGTCGGGTGTTGTAGTGCGCACTGGTAGTCCCAGCTACTCAGGAGGCTGAGATGGGATCACCTGAGACTGGGACTTTGACGCTGCATCAGGCTGTGATTAGGATACTGCACTACAGCCTGGGCAACAGAGTGAGACCCTCTCAAAAATAAATACATGCATCTCTGCTCAGCCACTTCTCAGTTATGTAGATACACTGCCTAACCTTAGTGAACCCTGTTTCAACAACTCCAAAATGGGAGTAAAAATCCTAAATTTGTACAGTGGTTTTTTAGCTTTATTAAAAGTGTAGGTGAGGTCTTTTTTCAGATTATTGGTTGCCATCTGGGGATGATCCTCTTTCACCTCCTCTAGGACTTTTAGCATTGTCTGGAGACATTTTGGTGGTCACAGCTGGGGTGGTGGAGTGTGCTATTGGCTAGGGGTTTGAAGCCAGTGATGTTGCTTAACATCCTATATGGCACAAGACCCCTCCCCGTCAATGAAGAATTATCCCAAAATGCTGTGTAAAATGTCTGGTATATAATAAGTGTAATATTTGATGAAAATCAGTACCTTTGCCCTCAGGTGTGATATTTAAGAAGGTCAACTTACCAATCAGTGATGGAGTTAGTCCTAACATCTGGGTTTTCTGACTGCTGCTAGGCCAGTATTCTTTGTATTAGAATAAGAGCTTTGTCCACAGAAGATATCCCTAATAACAAAAAAGGTTTATTTGCAGAGGGCTCATGTGTTCTTTGGCTGATTATGAAAGTGTTGCTTTGAACTTCTGTTAGAAAAGGTTGAAGATGTTTTCCGTAAGTGTTTTTAAGTATAATTCTGTATGTAGTATTCAGAAGGATGTTTAAATTTTTTTAAAATTTTGCTAGTAGTTTTTAAAGTAATCCTTTTTCCTTTAATTATGTAGTTGTTGAACTGTTGGGAGTTACTTTTACTATTTTGTTATTTAATGCATTCTTTGACCATATGCTTTTTTATTCTAAAGCTGTTTTTATTATAGTCAGATATGATGAAGTTAAATGTACAATGTAAAATTGCAAATTTCTGACGAGCTATACGAACTTCTTAAATATTTCTAGGTAAAGAAATTAGGGCTGACTCTAAGGTTCTCTGATCCATGTGTTGCATTCTTTTCTAGGCCCTAAATTTGCTATGCCAGCCTGTTGAATTAAAGTGCTTTATTTATCTAAATTAGAAACTTGTATTAAAGTGAAGTTTTAGGAAAAAAAAACCAAAACGGAATGGAGTTTTAGGTTAGCCCAGAGATGGGAAGATGCCAAGGGGGTAACTTTAGTGGATTCTGAATTTTTTGGTTTTGTTTTGTTTTTAGGGCAGACAAATATAATTACGAAAGTGTTCTAGGAATAGATTGCTGTGATTTTTTTTCTGTTTGCGTGATTTTACAATTTGCTTTGCCTCTCACTTTTGAATGCAGAATAAAATGTCAAGGCCTTATTTTTTAAAAAATTCTTAAGAAATTTAAGATTTGACGTTAACAATTCTTTTTGAAATACAGAGGATATTTTGAGATACCAATTATTTAAGACAAATAGGACTCATTGTTACAATTCAGTTGAATAAGGCTTATGATGTTTATTTCAGTGTATGAATGAAAACTATGTGCTTATTGTACTTAAGAAAATTTCTTTTATTAAAAACATGACTAAAAAGAATTTTAAAAATCACCCATTGTCATACTTCTGTGAAACTTAATGTTTTCGTTTTAGCTTCCAGTTTTGTTCATATGCATGTACTTTCAAGCCTAGTTCATGAACTTGAGGGTGTTCTTTTTAAAAAATAATTTCCGTAGCACTTTGTCGTTGCCTTAATTATTTTAAATGGTGAAATCATCAGAAATATTTATTTTCCTGTACTTACACATTTATTAAACTTGTTTCCATCTTTTTTTTTATTTTCTGATTTTTTTAATGGATTTAAGATGACCTAAATATTAGAGAAGATTTTCATGGTTTTGATTCATGAAATCATGTTATACAAACCCAACTGAAGTATTAGAGCCTTGAAGCTTTTTCCCCCTAAAGTACATATAGTAACTCTACTTGTATTTAATACTGAAAGCATATTTTACTTATTTAAGTGAGACTAAGTAAAATTTAGCTGAATACTTTTGATCTATCAATTTCCTTTTCCTGTTGTAAGAATATTACATTGTGTTGAAATTAAAGTGGATATAGAAGGTAATTAGAATAAACCGCCACATCATTTTTATAGTAAAGTGGTAATAACACTATTGCTTTGTTTTTTTAATCAAAAGGAGTATTGACTTGTAATGATGTTACTGTTCCCCGAAGCATGTTTTGAATGGTTTATATTTGCACAGTTGCCCAGGTAATCAGTGTGATATTAATTGATCAATTTGCTATTTATTTGCATTTTTAATCAGTACTAGTATTTGTGCTTAAAAATTTTTCATTTGTTTTATCATAATTTTTAAGTGTCAGATACTAAAACAAATAACCTTAACTTTATTCAATTATAATTTTTTTTATCAATGAGGCGGTATTCATTTATTCATATAGTTAGAACAAAACAATATTTAAAATATTGAGGTAGAAACAAATTAGTCTCTTTTTAAATAAAAGCCAGATTACTTGTTAGACTACCATTTTTCCAAATGAGGTAAAATTGTTTCAACTCTTAAACTTAAGGAGATTTTGATCTAAGTGTGGTATATATCTTCTTGTGGGGTGCTAATGAAAACAGGGATGGCAAAAAGAATTTTGTTTGTGAGTGTACGCATTTATGCTTTTTGGCAACCCAAGAAATACTCTTACATCTGAATATCTTCCATGGACTAGCTGTAGGAAATCTATATAAAATAAATAACTTAGTATACTGAAAGTATGACACAGTTTTACATATCTAGATTGTGGTTATGATTATATATACTACTATAAGATATGCTAAGGTGCTGGTTATTAATACTATTTGGATTTTTTTTTTAATACTGAAAAGGTTACACAGATTGTGATTATTGTGTAGTGTCCAAGAACTAAGGCCTACCATCTGTTACTCAAATGTATGAAAAAGTTAAGATAATTTAGTGATATAAGTGGTTTTGACACCACTGTTTTTGGAATAATCTACTAATTATGATTTTTATAAAGACTAATATCAAATTTTAAACTTTTGCAAAAATGAAACCTAATAGTTATACTGTTATTTATATTTTTCTATTAAAATACAGATACTGGCTGAGAACTAGAGATTGTGAAATAAACGCCTGGCCTTTAGTCATTTGGTGGTTTTGTTTTTTGTTTTTTGTTTTTTTCTCAATTGTTTGGATAGTTAACTGGACATCATGTTTTAACTTGAGATATTAAGTTATACAAGATTTTGATATTTTAAACTAGTTTTCCTAATAGGCTGAGATATATAAGAATTCAGTATTACAGGACTCAATCAGGGAGCTGATTTAATAAGAATTTCTTAAAAATTTGTTTAAATGTTTTTCAAGTTCTTTGCTTCATCTTCTACAACTTAATTCTTGTCTGTATGCAAATTAGCTTCCCCATTTAAAATTTTGCTGTTGCATTTTAAGCCACTTATAGAAGTTGTTTCTGTAACTTTCACCCACAAGAATTTGGTCTTACCAAATTGTATAAGTCTTTAAAATTGTGTATTTGGCTTAATATTATAGAATCTGATTGATTTTAATTTACCTTGTTTTATTTATTATGTTGACATTTTCTTGAGAAATTTGTTATACCAAATGATTAACATAATAATATTTAAGTTTAGATATGGTTTTGAATTTACGTTTTCAAATGCAACTTTGTGTCTGTGGCCTATGTTTTGTTTTGTTTTGTTTTGTTTTGTTTTTACAAGAAACATCTTGCCAATTTTTAGATTAATCTGTGAGGAAAGTAGATTGCTTTACTAGAATCAGTTTGTAGACTTCGGTGAGAACTGAATTATAGGCTATGAAAAAAATACCTTTTGGGCCTTTCTGAATAGACATGTATACATAAATTATATCTCTTACATTAAGTGAGGCACATATGTAGGTGAGATTTTTACCCGAATATTAAAAGTTTAAAAGTCATTACCTATTCTGTTTACTTTATAGTATTTAAAGGGTGTGAAAGGTGTTATGTGTTTCTGTCCCTTGTTTTTATTCCTGTCTCTCCCATCTAACTATTGGCACTTTTATCTTCCCATGTATTAAACTTGTATGTTTTAAAAGCTTATTTACTGGTTGAAACGGTTAACTTAGTTTTTTCTCTGAAGTTGCAGCCTAAATATTTTCTGTTTTTTTGTATGTCCTTTCAATATGAAAATTCTACAGCTAATCATAATTAGTAATTGTACTTTTTCACCATTACAATAATTGGTTTCATAATAAAATGGTATCCCTTCAATAACAAGCATTTATAGGTAGTTTATTAAAACTAAGGGTGTTATCTATTCAAACCAAGCAGTACAGACTTACTTTTGAATCTGTTAATATATTTTACAATTGCATATTATTAAAATTTAAAATGATTTTGACTAGTATTTTAGTATATGTAATTTTAGATATTTTGATAATTCACTACTTGAGAATGAATTGTCAAGTAAGATTATAAAGTTGATGTAATAGTTAAAATAACCTTCAGTGGGAATAGGAATCATTTAATATTGTTAGATATTTATATTATTAGAACAATCTTCTATGATTCTTACTAATATAGTAATGAATGACAGACAGTATGTTTGCTTTCATATTTAAAAATTCACATTCATTTCTAGTTTATGTTTTTCTTTAGACTAAAATTCTGCAGCACTTAGACAAAGCTATTTTTGCCAGTTGGAAAAAAAGTAAGTAATTTCCAACCAATTTCCTGGCTTGCAGTATAGAATAAAGAGACTTGATTTTATTACATTAAAGCCAAATATAAAATGATGCAATCTAGCACACACTTGTTTGGAACTTTTCTCTTTTAAATATTCAAATTAAGAGGGCGTTGAAAGGTAGATTTTGATTATTATTAGCAACTATAAAAGTTTTGCAGTTGGCTTATTGGAAAAAGAAAACTCCTTGCCAGAGACACATTTGTATTAGAACTTTGTTTTCTGAGTACCTTATGTATAGTAGGTTTCAGGTATTGGTGAATTCGTTCATGGTTAGGTCTGCATAATTACTGCATATGGAAATTTTGGAATCTTATTTTTTCAAAATGCAGCTATTGAGAGAATATGCACTAAATGTTACTAGATCTTTGTTTTTCAAAATACTGGTATCTCTTAACATCTTCTGCACTTTACCTGTTTGAATATCTTTTTTGCTGTAAAAATTAGTGGCCTTATGTCTTTCTGCATAATTATAAGAGTAGCCAAAACCTCTTTTAGGGTAATCACCTCTGGCGGAATAAATGATAAAAGCACAGCTTTTGTAAGCAGAATGATATTACAGAATCAACTTATAAATCTAACGTTGAATGTAAAGATGAGTATTAAAGGTGCTGTTTTAGGAACTTTATGGTATTGCCGGGTCAGCATTACGATTTTAACTTTTTACAGTTTTTCATATGCTTTTTTTGTGATTTTGCTGTAGAAAATTAGTTGGCATTTGGCTTAGTTCAAGTATATGATGCTGTTGACAAGTATGTCTGACACATTTCATTGAACTAATAATATTTTTGAAAGCTGATAATGTAAGTTATATCTATATTTTGATTCTTCATTAGTGGTCAGTCTTAGATGTTTTTAGTGAGAGCAAAACTATAATATGTGTGTGTGTGTGTGTGTGTGTGTGTGTGTGTGTGTGTGTGTGTGT
>NC_037677.1:84374171-84456122 GCF_003255815.1 Theropithecus gelada
TGTGTGTGTGTGTGTGTGTGTGTGTGTGTGTGTGTGTGTGTGTGTGTTTTAACAGCAGCAGAGTTCTGAAACAGGAAACCAGTCTTATCATATTCGTCCAGAGACCTAGGAAGAAGGTAATTGTTTGGTATACTCGTTAAAACCAGTTAGTTGGGCAACTTAAATTTTTAGAGGATCACAGATGCAGGCTTGAGCAGTTGTAGATAATTTCTTGTTTTTCTTTTCTTTTTATTAAGATAGAGTCTCGCTCTGTCACCCAGGTTGGAGTGCAGTGGCGCGATCTTGGCTCACTGCAACCTCTGCCTCCCAAGTTCAGGCATTTCTCCTGTCTCAGCCTCCTGCGTAGCTGGGATTACAGGTGCACGCTGCCATGCCCAGCTGATTTTTTGTATTTTAGTGGAGACGGAGTTTCACCGTGTTGCCCAGGCTGGTCTTGAACTCTTGAGCTCAGGTAATCTACCCACCTCAGTCTCCCAAAATGCTGGGATTACAGGCGTGAGCCACCATGTCTGACGATAGATTATTTCATAATTAATACCTGCTATGAAGAAAAGTTGATTAAAATAGTTGAGAAGTCTAGTGCACTGTCAGCTAATATACTAAATTATACTTTGGATTTTAGAGTATTGCCAACATTATCAGTGAGTGACTTGATATCTTCCTGAAGTTCTAATTTGCTTAACTTTAATCGAGGTTCAGAGCACCTTGATTGTTCCCTTAAAAATTAAATTTTGTAAACCTGTGTGTAATTTTCCTGTATCTGGTTTGGATAGATAGCTTTAAAAATGGTTCTTTAGTTTAATGAGTTCAATTGGGAAAGTAAGTTAGTTCTATTTTAGATGTGTGTCACTGGAAATTATCTTTCCCTGTTTGTTACATGCACATTATTACAAAGTTGTAATCAGTGTTTTCATACTGTTCTCTGGTCTGTTTTTTTTTTTTTTTTCACGAATACACTTTTTATTTGTCAACAGATACTTTTAAAGCTATAGAGGTAATATTTCATCAGGTGAGGCTAACTACCATGGTTTGTTTGCTATACTGTGTTAGCGTTATTTTTATTTTTTTCTTTTATAAACAGTATAGTTGTGTATATGTTTATATAGTTTACTTTTGGTTTATTAGAATATATTGCTAGAGTGGGATTACTGGATTAAAGAGTGTACAGTATTTTAGTTTGTTTTTACAAGTTGCAGATTTGTTGCCAAATGAACCAGTTTGTAGTATTGCTAACGAGAAGAATTACTAGCAAGTCTTGATACTACTTTTGAAGAGTGTGATGATTCCATTTAGGAAGATATCTAAACTTCTATTTCAAAGCAAAAGTATGTGCAGATTTCTTACTCATGACAGATTCATATAATATAAAAACATGAAAGTTGTGAGGTCAGGTTGTTTGGAGAAGTAGAAAACTTCAGTAGAGTTTATAGATAGGCAGTCTTCCTTTCTGGTTTGGCACTGACAGCAGATTAACTAGAAAGTGTTAGAAGGAACCTAAAATTTATGCTAAAGTCGATTTAAGTTAATTAATATGCCAGAATTCCTCCTTTTGCAATTTATTTATAAACATACCATGTTGAGTTGCCTTGTAATGAGATATTTAAACTAAATTTAAATAACAGAATTCATGCACCATCTAATAACAACCCCTTATTTACGATTATAGAGTCCTTTTCAATTTTATAGATATTTTCATGTATCCTATTTAGTCCTTGAAATAATTAGCGAAGAAGTTACACAAGTGGTATTATCCTTATTTTACAGAAGAACAAAACAAAAATATATATATGGCCCAGAGACTGAGTGATTTACTTGAGGTTATGGGCTTGAGATTGCATAGCTGGAAGTAGAACCTTGGTCTTCTATATTAAATGACAATATTCATTAAGTTCTTAGCACAGGATTTGGTACCTAGTAAATATTTAAATGTTCCTGTGTTATTCCTGACTATTCCTTCTTTATTCTTAAAACCCCATTTTTTGAGCACTCTTCCTCTTAATATTTATAGTTCAAGCTTTGTACCTATGTACCTTTTTCCCTTTAGAAAATAAGATTTTAGGCTGCATTAATTTGATCTGTACAGGAATGATATGTTTTATATATTGGGACAAATTCCTCCTTTTTTTTAATACTCTAAGTTCTAGGGTAATGTGCACAATATGCAGGTTTGTTACATATGTATACATGTGCCATGTTGGTGTGCTGCACCCATTAACTTGTCATTTACATTAGGTATATCTCCTAATGATGTCCCTCCCCCCTCCCCCCACCCCACAACAGGCCCCAGTGTGTGATGTTCCCCTTTCTGCGTCCAAGTCTTCTCATTGTTCTAGTCCCACCTATGAGTGAGAATATGTGGTGTTTGGTTTTCTGTCCTTGCAATAGTTTGCTCAGGATGATGGTTTCCAGCTTCATCCATGTCCCTACAAAGGACATGACTCAGGATGATGGTTTCCAGCTTCATCCATGTCCCTACAAAGGACATGAACTCATCCTTTTTTATGACTGCATAGTATTCCATGGTGTATATGTGCCACATTTTCTTAATCCAGTCTATCATTGATGGACATTTGGGTTGGTTCCAAGTCTTTGCTATTGTGAATAGTGCTGCAGTAAACATACGTGTGCATGTGTCTTTATAGTAGCATGATTTATAATCCTTCGGGTATATACCCAGTAATGGGATGGCTGGGTCAAGTGGTATTTCTAGTTCTAGATCCTTGAGGAATCACCACACTGTCTTCCACAATGGTTGAACTAGTTTACACTCCCACCAACAGTGTAAAAGTGTTCCTGTTTCTCCACATCTTCTCCAGTACCTGTTGTTTCCTGACTTTTTAATGATCACCATTCTAACTGGTGTGAGATGGTATCTCTTTGTGGTCTTTGCCTTTCTCTGATGGCCAGTGATGTTGAGCATTTTTTCATGTGTCTGTTGGCTGCATAAATGTCTTCTTTTGGGAAGTGTCTGTTCATATCCTTTGCCCACTTTTTGATGGGGTTGATTTTTTCCTGTAAATTTGTTTAAGTTCTTTGTAGATTCTGGATATTAGCCCTTTGTTAGATGAGTAGATTGTAAAAATTTTCTCCCATTCTGTAGGTTGCCTGTTCACTCTGATGGTAGTTTCTTTTGCTGTGCAGAGAAGCTCTTTAGGACAAATTATTCTTAAATAATGAACAGTTGACACTTTTTCAACTGGAAAATTCAAGGAACTGCTCTTTCTGCTTTCTGCTCAATGTGAATCTTCAATTTAGAAATGAGAGCCCATCATTAACAATTCAGCATAGCTTATTAGAAAAAAAAACCTAGTAAGAAATGTAAAATCTTTGATTAAATGAGAAAGTAATAGAAGTTCATGAGATTTGTATTTAAAGCATACTTTCATTAGAAAAGTTGATAATATGGATTTAACTGTGACATAATTGGAAAATACTTGTTTAAACTTAAAATTTTAAAAGAAATGTAAATGTGATGTAACTTTTGAATCAGTTGCTGAGTTTCTTTTTTGCTCACAAGAACCCTAACTGTGTGTTGTTTGAAAGCACTGATGGAAATCAGGGAAAAATCTCTAGAAGTTCCTAGGAAATAAAACTAAGTGATAAAGTCCTGGTATCTGCTAACTTGCCTTCCATTCCTGTTATCTTCTCTTCTTAATCTGATTTCATTAATTCTTTCACCCTGGCTACTGGTTTAAGTCAGTGTTTTATGAGTCACGCAGCTTCAGATTTTGCTTTTGAAGCTTATTGTTCATTACCTCTAAAGCTGTATTATCACTTTCTATTTTATCATTCATATTTCATGTATATGTTATAGCTTCATATTGTTACTGCAACTTTTAGTTAGCAATAATTTAAAAAATATCTGTGATCTGTGGAAATAATTATTCTTAAAATAGTTATGGCAGAAAAGTAGTTATTGGTTTGTAACACTGCATTTTACTGTATAAGTTGTTGAAGGATAAGCATACCTATATATTAAGCACTACAAAGAAACTTTTTACAATAGCTTTTAGCAAACCATCATAGTTAAAATAAGATTTAGTGTACATATCAGGAATACGTTCTTAATGAAATAAGATTTAGGGAGATATTTTTAGTTACTCTATCCTACTTGAAAATTGTAGTTAAATTTCTAGCATATACCCCATTAATTTAGATGCAAATACAGATTTGAGATAAGGTAGATACATTATTTAGATGTCAACTCAGAAGTGGTTCAAGAAAAGATATTTTGTTATTTAGATGTAACTTGGAACATATTTCTAGTGTTTCAAGTTATGATTGGATGCCTAGAACAGGCAATAAAAATTTACTTAGCTGGTAAGGATAGCCACATTATTTCAAATATAGTTTAGCTATATTATAGATTAAATTGATTTCTGTGGACAGACTTTAGAACTTAATTACATTTTTTTTCTTTGGGAAGGTATTTGTTCTTTGGTGAGAAAGGATTCTTGTAACACCTAAGTCAAGACTGTCCAAACATGGCATATGCAGTTTACCAATCAAAACAAACTAATCACTTAAAATCTGTGTACTTTGTTTTATTTGAATTATACCTCAATTAAAACAAATTTAGCATGTGGGAGGAAACTGTCTACTATATCTGAGATCTCTTGGAGCTGTGGTAACCATCCAACTTAGGCAAAATAGCTAGTACCATGTATGCATTTCTATATATACAGAAATATACTGTATATTGTATATACAGTAATCACTGATATGAGAAAAATAATTTTTTAATCGGGAAATATTTTATCGCTAGTATATATTGAGTGCTTATTATATGCTTTATATACATTGGACTCATTTAATCCTCAACACAACAACCCTATGTAGTTCATACTAGAATTATTCCCATTTAAAGATGGGGAAAGTTGGGGAAAGTGATGTTTAGAGAGGCTAAGTAACTTGCCCATGGCCAAAGTATTAGAACTGGGATTTGAACATGGGTAGCCTGATTCCTAAGTAAATGACCACTAACATTAAAAAGACATAAACATAGAGATGTTTGTTACAATGTTTGTCATAATACCTAAAAATTATGAACTAGTTAAATGTCCAACAGTAGTAAAATGGTTCATTAACCCACAGTACACCCATCAATATAATATTATATTGTCATTTAAAATTGTTTTCCCAAGTTTTGTATCGGGAAAATATAATAAATTTTTGAAAAATGTAATAGGATATACTGTATGTATAATACAGTTATCACTATGTAACCAACATTTTTATTTCCATCAAAAATTAGTTAAAGGAATATAAATCTAAGAAGTGTAAAAGATACTACAATTGAGTACTAGATTTGTGTTAATATCTTTTATATTTATCTCTTGCATTTCCTATATTGGCCCTGTTTACTTTTAAAATAGTAAAAATCATATGCTCTATTTTAAAACAATGTTAGTTTATTAACCCAGGAATAATAGCTAACTATACATTCATATTTGATAAATAAAAAGACACTCATCATAAGGGATACATATGTATGCTAGTATATGACATTTTTTAAATCACATGAGTAATTTGTAATCATCATAGAAATATTAGAAATTACAAATAAGCAAAACACACACACTGAAAATTTAGTGTTCCCAAATCTAAAACTCAGACATACTATTTTTTTCTTTTGGGATTGTATATTAGATATGTTCTTAAGTTACAATAACATAAATACTTAAAAGTCAAATTGATACATTAAGAATTTCAAAGAGTAAAACTTTTTGTTAAGCTTTGATGTTCTTTAGAAAGATTAGGTTATTCCGCAAGTCACTGTCATTGAAAGAAAAGTAGTTACAGTGGGGTCTTATGGGATAAGACATTACCATTTGTTCAGTTGAGAGACAGCTATCACTATGTTTTAAGCATTGTTCATGTATTAGCTCATTTAATCCTCATAGCAACCTTGTATGATAGGTACCTTTACTAGCCCCATTCTACTTAGGAAGCAGGCACAGAAAGAGTATGTATTTTGCCTAAGGTGGCACAATAAGTGAAGCTGGAGTTCAAGTCCCAGCAAGTTGGTTCTAGACTGTATGTTATTAACCATTATGCCATACTGCTTGCAAGTAGATCTCTAGATGTCAGAAATACTCATCTTCCTCTGGTTACCTGGTTGTTATAAATCTTTATGCTTAATACTTACGTCATTATATGTAAATTTCATATTAAACACTCAACTTATTCAGAAGAATATCAGCTAAGTGTAGGTTAAGGCTGTTTTCTATCAGAAATCATTATATATATATGTATTCCTCAGTTCTTATGTTGTTTAGTTTTTCTAAAAGTATGTCAAATTTTATAACATACGGAGAAGTATAAATGTATATTAGCAAGATTTTGTTTATTTGTGTAATTTGTGGCATAAGAAATATTTGCCTCAAGATTCGGTGCTTGTTTAGGTAGTTGCTGGATCCCTTTTGGAAATGTCAGTAGATATTCATACTGTCTTTTGGAATTTTTTCAATTTTAACATTTTATTAGTAAATGTAATTACAGGTTAGTAAATCACTTTTATTTGAACCTGTTTCCTTTGGAAGTTTTATATTTTTATTTGGAAATAGAAAAACCTTAACCTCCTCTTGTTGGGCAGTATGGTGTAAAACGCTTGGGGTTTGGAGCTTCGTATATAATCTGGGTTCAAATTATAACTTACTACTTACTAATTTGGGCAAATTACCCAGTCTTTTTGACTCTCAATTTCTTTGTCTGTGAAATGTAGTACTATTTAGGATTGTTAGGATTAAATGAGAATATATTTGGCATACTGTCTGGCACATGATACTTAACAGGCACTAGTTGTCTACATCTTTCTAACTTATGGATGCCAATGTCTTGGGTAAAATCTCAAACTCTATGAGTAAGGAAGGTGAGAATTTGAAGAAAATGAAACCTTAAAAAGATTGAATTCCTAGACTCCATTTAAAGGAATAAATAGGTCATGAACAAGACTTGCTCTGCAAAGGCTTCCATGTTGATCCTGGTCTTTGACTCCTTATCTGTCTGATTAAATTGAATTTGCTGCCATAGCATCCTTAAAGCTGGACCTTACCTTGTCAGTCCTGCCTTCTCCATGTTGCTTTGTGTGTAAGCTTCACTGGACTGCTTGCTTTTTGCTGAATATTTTATGTATTTCCATATGTCTACTTTAGCCTTTGCTTGGAATGTTCTAACTGCTCTTGTTTCTTCCTCTGTTTACTGATTTCTGACTTAACTCTTAAGGATTATCTAATATATTACCTACTTGGTGAAGCTTTATCTGTGTCCCCACGGAATTAATCCTTCCCTCTTTAACTCTTAAGCTATCTTATTTTTTATATAATAGGGCCTTTGGCACAATTATAGGTCTGTGTGTCTGTCTTCCCTAATAGAATAGGAAAGCCTTGAGGACAGTAGTCTTTGCTTACTTAGCCTTATATTCTCAGTGCCCCTTGTACAAAACATTCAATATATGTTTGAATGATTATGTGAATGAAGGAGGGACCAGCTGAGTTTACTTTAATGATTATGTAACACCCATTTATGTATAGTTATAGACTTGTCTGAAATGAGTTAAATCCTTTGCAACCTTTGCTACTATGCTTTGAATGTCTCTTACAAAACTCATGTTGAAATTTAATTGCCATTGTGATGGTGTTAAGAAATGGGACCTTTGAGAGGTGGTTAGGTAATGGGATCTCTATCCTTATGAGTGGATTAATGCTGTTTGCATGGTAGTGCATGAGTTATCTTGGGAGTTTGGCCTCTGTCTCACGTGCTTCCTTACCTTCTGCCATGTGGTAACGCAACACAAAGATCCTTGCCAGATGCTGATGCCATGCTCTTGGACTTCCCAATCTCCAGAACTGTGAGCCAAATACATTTCTGTTCATTCTAAACTACCTGTTTTGTGGTATTCTAGTAAAGCAACATAAAACTTACTAAGAAAACTGGTAGCAAGAGTGTGATTGTTGCCATAACAAATACCTGAAAATGTGCAAATGGCTTGGGTTCTGGGTAGAGAAGGATGGAAGAGTTTGGATAAACAGACTAGAAAAAGCCTGTGTTGCTGTGAATAGAGCATTAAGGACAATTCTGATGAGGATTCAGAAGAAGAGAGCTATATGGAAAGTCTGGAACTTAGAGACTATTTAAGTTGTCATGATCAAATGTTGGTAGAACTGTAAATGGTAAAGGTCATTCTGATGAGATCTCAGAAGTGAAGAACAAGATACTGGAAACTGGAGTAAAGGCCATCCTTGTTAAATAGTTGCAAAGTACTTGGTGAAATTATGTTCATGTCCTAGGATTTTATGGAATGCAGAATTTAAGAGTGATGAACTAGGTTATGCTGCAGAAGACATAACTAAGCAGTAGAGCATTCAGGCTACTGGATGACTCCTTTTAACCACTTAAACTAAGCTGGGGGAAGGGAATGACTTGAAGACAGAATTTATAATTAAAAGAGAGGCAGAATGGAAATACTTGAAAAATTTGCAGCCTGGCCATAGTAAAGAATGCAAAAGGTATGTTTAGGAGAGCAAACTAAGGGTGTGGCCCAGGAACCATTTGCTAAAGAAATTAATATGCCTAGAAGAGAGCCAGGTGCTATTTATCAAGACAGTGGAAGAAGACCCCAAAGACATTTTGGAGATCTTTGAGGCTGCCTGCCCCATCACAGGCCCAGAGCTCTAGGACGGCAGAATGGTTTGTGGCTCAGGTGGTCCTTCACAAGCTTGCTGCCCAGGACTACCTCAGCTCCCCATATTTCAGCCCAGTGGGCCTTGGCTGTCCTAGGTCTGGTTCAGAGGGGCCCAGGTGTGGCTTAGGCTACTGCTGATTACTCAAATGGTAAACCTTGGCAGCGTCTATATGGTGCTAATTCTGCGGGCTCACAGGATGAAAGAGCTGTAGGAGACATGGCTACCACCACCAGGACTTCAGAGGATGATGGGGATAGTCTGGGAGAGACTTGCCACAGACTTCGAGCCTCTACAGAGTGGAAATGTGGGATTGGAGTCAGTACAGAGAGTACCTGCTAGGGCATTGCATAATGGAGCCATGGCAGCAGGCCACCACCGAGCTTCAGAACTGTAGAGCTACTGGTATGCAGTGTGAGCCTGGGAGAGCTTGAGGCTTGAGACTCTAACCTGTGAAAGCTGCATGGGCTCAGTCCAGCAAAGCCATGGAGGTGGGGCTTCCCAGGGTCTATTGGGATGAAACGAATGTATTTTGTAGGTGAGAAGGGCATGAGTTTTGGGCAGAATGCTATGCTTTGGATGTTTCCTTCAAAACTCATGTTGAAACTTCATTGCCATGTGGCATTATAAAGAGGTGGAACCTTTCAGAAGTGGTTAGGTTATAAGGGCTTTGCCTTCATTAATGGATTAATGCCATTATTGCAGGTGTGGGTTAGTTATCTCTGGAGTTTGGCCCCCTTTTTCTCTATCATGTGCTCATGCCCACTTTTGCCATGTGATGCCTTCTACCATGTTATGATGCATCCAGAAGACCCTCACCAGATGCAGCCCCTTGATCTTAGACTTCTCAGCTTCTAGAACTGTGAGTGAAATAAACTTATTTTCTTTATAAATTACCCCATCTGTGGTAATTATTAATTAGTATTTATAGTGCAAGGATAAATTCAAGTTTAGCCCTTGTTAGAATGACCACATTTCAAGGGAGGGGCTTTGTACTTCTGTGCATTTCTATAAGGATAAAAATCTTAATAATATTCTCACTGAAATTAATAGTTTAGGTTGGGTAAGGTTGTTAGTGCTAATAATTATTTCTTTTAATAAAATATTCTTAGTTGTATTAAAAAAACATAGATGATTTGAATTTATATTTTTTGACCAAAATATATTTGTAATTTTGAATAGGAATTCCAGAGTATTGGTAGCTGTAACCACTTGGGGTTTCCTGCTACTGCTTCTGGTGCCTCATTTTCTCTGATGTCTTCCATTTTCTTACCTTTGTCTTCTAAGGTGGAGTTGAGATTATTCAATTAAGATTATTTCATGGTAGGGCATGGTGGCTCACGCCTGTAATCCTAGCACTTTGGGAGGCCGAGGTGGGCGGATCATGAGGTCAGCAGATCAAGACCATCCCTGCTAACATGGTGAAACCCTGTCTCTACTAAAAATACAAATAATTAGCCGGGCGCGGTGGTGGGCACTTGTAGTCCCAGCTACTCGGGAGGCTGAGGCAGGAGAATGGCGTGAAACCGGGAGGCGGAGCTTGCAGTGAGCAGAGATCCGGCCACTGCACTCCAGCCTGGGCGAGACTCCGTCTCAAAAAAAAAAAAAAAAAAAAAAGATTATTTCACTTTAGGCCTCTGCTGTCTTCTGCTTTCTTTTTTTTTTAGTGAATGGATATAATATCCCAATACATTTTGATAATTGAACGATAGCTACATTTTTAAGTGGGGCTGCTTTCTTCTTCTTATTTTTTAAATTCCTTTTCCTTAATTTTTTAAAAAACTGTCAGAGATTGGCTAAGAGTTGGGACAGCTTTCTTATGTGAGAATAGTAGATGACAGCAAATATTTGTGATGTTAAAATGATAATCCTAATAGTTTTCTTTTAGAATCTTTATAATAAAAATGCTTTGAGGCTGAGGGTGAATTTATATGTTCCTAAAGAGACAAAAAATGTTCTTGGGACATAGTAAATGTTATTTAAATCTTAGATGTTTTTATTAGTATAATTTTTGGGTAGAAATTTGGCATTAAAAAATACATACGGAGCTTTTTCTAAGTCATACAGGGCAAGACAGCATTTTGTCATGGCAATTAGTAAATAGACTCAGATAATTATAAAACATCTAATTTTAAAAATTTGTTACAGAAACAGTACAGGTACATTGTGGCAAAAATAGAAAATACAAAACAAGCAAATATGAGAAAAATATACATGCCGCCACCTACATATTACTTTCAGTACTTTAGTTTATAATCTTTTGTCTACATATGTCTATATGGATATATATATGTATTCTTTTATCCAAATGGTATTACATTGTACATTCTGTTTTGAAACCTGCCTTTTTTAGTCATTTACATCTACTTTTCCATTTCAGTAACTTTTCATCTTATATAATGCCCGGATCACATTAAAATTTTTCCAATTAGCTCAAAAATTCCTTTATGGCTGGTTTGGCTAAAACAGTATCCAAGTCAGCATTGCACCTATGAAATTGGCTGTTAGGAACCTTGTATCTTTAAAAATTAAGGGCAGCAACCCATCCTCCCGCTTCCCCCACCTCTCACCCACCTCCTACCTTTTTTTTTTTTTTTCTTAAAGATACTGGCTTGTTGAAGAGAGAATGGGTCATGTCCTACCAATTTTCTGAATTTGTCCAGTTTGCTGTCTCATAGTGTCATTTAGCTTGTTTATCCTATGTATTTCCTATAAATTAAAATTTATATCTGGATCCTTGGTGGATTTGAGTTGAAGATCCTTAACTATCAAAGATGATACTGTGCCTTTGTATTGCATATCAGAAGTTACATGATCTTTACTTGATTCATGATGAGGAGATGGCCACTGAAATTGGACCATGACAGTCTTTTCTGCCCATTGTTCAATTGTATTTATCTCTTGACATTAGAAAGTATTTTGGGTAGTAGTATTTTGGCGCTGTAGGAAAGTTCATTTTCTCATCAACCACTCACCTATTGGTTTAACACCATTTGTTGATCTTTGAGTATATCAGTAATTTCATTAGGGTTTGCAAAATAAGACTTTAAATTCTATTCTTTTACAATATTAATTGATGTTTTTTGGTAAGATAGAACTTGTGAAATGGGACTATTTAGTTGTCTTTAAATACAGTCTCTATAGGAAAGACAAAATACTTAAATCTTTCTCTTTACCATTTTTCAAAGTGAAGAACTATTCCATTAGCCACCTCAAAAGGTGATAAATGAAAAGAACGTTTTTAGTTGTTTTAACTTTTTTTTTTGAGATAGGGTCTTATTCTGTTGCCCAGGCTGGAGTGCAGTGGTGCAATCATGGTACACCAAAGCCTCAATCTCCCTGGGCTCAGGTGATTCTCCCACCTCAGCCTGGGACTAAAGGTGTACACCACCAGAGCCAGACAATTTTTTTTTGTTTTGTAGAGATGGGGTTTTGCCATATTGCCCAGGCTGGTCTCAAACTCCTGAGCTGAAGGAATCCACCCACCTCAGCCTCCCAAAGTGCTAGGATTGTTGACGTGACCCACAATATCTGGCCTCAACTTTTTTCTTTTGAGTGTCTTTATAGACTCAAGGACTTTTATTTAATTCAGGATGTTTTAATATACTACCATTTAAATGTTTTCTTTGATGCTCAGATTGTCACAGCTAGTCATTTGGATCTTTATACCACCTCCTATGTCCATTTGATATAGGCTGTTAATCTCTGTAAGCCTTCCTTGTTCTCTTGGAATGAAAAGGTATCCCAGACTCACCTGTACCTTCCCTACTCCAGAGCTGGCATTAATTCTTTTTCCAAGCAGTTTGGTACCTTTTAGTTTATTATATTAGAGATGAAAATCTGTGTTCTAGGAATATTTATTACTGCTATAGTGATGTTGCTTTTAGGCCATTTCAGAGAAAAGACCTAGAAAACAGATTTTTACAGACATGAATTCATACTGCTATTTTTAGTATTTTACATGATTTCTTGATTTTACAATATTATCTCTGTTTTCTTACACTTATTATTATGAACCTTAAAGTCATTAGCATAACTTCTTTGCTTATTTCTACAATATAAAGAAAATAGTCCTGGTGCGGTGGCTCACGCTGTAATCCCAGCACTTTGGGAGGTTGAGGCAGGTGGATTCCTTGAGCTCTGGAGTTCAAGACCAACCTGGGCAGCACGATGAAACCTTGTCTTTACAAAAAATTAGCTGGGCATTGTGGCATGTGGTTGTATTCCCAGCTACTCAGGAGGCTGAGGTGGGAGGATCACCTGAGCCCAGGAGGTCAAGGCTCTAGTGAGCCATGATCATGCCACCACACTCTAGCCTGGGTGACAAAGGGAGACCCTGTTTCAGGGGAAGAAAAAAAAAAGATAAAATAGTTTGAGGAGGCTTTATGTAGTGGCTCATGCATGTAATCCTGGCACTTTGGGAGGTCGAGGTGGGAGGATGGCTTGAGCCCAGGAGTTTGAGACCAGCCTGTGCCACATCATGAGACCTGGACTCTATTTAAAAAAAAGAAAAGAAAAGAAAAGGAAATAGTTTGAGGATATCAATAATGATATTACTGGAATCGGTAAAACTACCAAAAGAAATGTGAAGTTTCTTCCTAGTTTTTATTTTGTTTAGAATAGTTCCTATCAAGAAGTGTAGTAAAGTGCAGTGTCCAAATAGCCCTTGTAACAGAACCTTTCTCTTTCTCCTGAGTGCCAATTTGACATTTAATCAGTTTTGTTCCTAGCAATGTTCAATGTATGAGATTATAAGTCTTTTTTTCTTTATATCACAGGAGTCCTGCTGCTACCTGTTCTTGCTATGCTTTTCCGCTTTTCTTCCCTTTCTCTATGAAGCATCCATTTTTATTAGTTTCTCATTTATCACTCAGGCATGCGTATGTGTATTGAGGATGTTGACATTCAAGCAAATATATGTGTTAACATTCTTTTTGCCATCCCTTATACAAAAGATATACCCTGCATACTCTATTGGGCAGTTTTTTTTCCTTAAAATATTCCGTAGATCTCTCCAGTTAGCACAGTTATCTTATAGATAGAGCATATAGTATACATATAACCTTTTCTTAAACTATGCTATTAAAATAATAGCTTTCAGTAACTCGATAATTATTTTTGGATTGAAAATACTACTGAAATCAACTCAATAATGTGAAAGCTGCAGAAAGAAAAAGACCTAGAAAAGGGCATTGGATTAGGTCAACTTTGAATTTTATTTGGAAGATAAATGAGTCCGGAAGGGAGTGGGCAGAGATTATTGGAGTTGATCTTAAAAGGAGGCATTAGGCAGATTATTGGCTGGGCTAGTGTGAAAGGTCTGTCAGAAAATCATGAGATTAGGTTGATGTAGCTCAAAAAATGAGAGCTATTGTGATGAGTGGGTAAGAATCATAAAAGTGTAGAGTGTTGATGATTTTTATAGTTTATAAATGGTTCTTGAGTGTAGAGGTTTGTTTTTATGCTAGCTATAGTCTGTAACATAATTGACTATAATAGGCATGCTAAATATCCATGACAGTTGACCCTTGAACAACATAAAGGATATGGGCACCTACTCCTGTGCAGTTGAAACTTCACATGTAACTTTTGCGCCCCCCCCCAAACTTAACTATTAATATTTAGCCTATAGTTGACTGGAAATCTTACTGATAATATAATGTTCATTAATACATATTTTATGTATGTGTTAGATAGCATATTTGTATAATAAGCTACAGAAAAAATATTAAAATCATAAAGAAGAGAAAATATACTTACTGTTCATTAAGTGGAAGTGGATCATCATGAGGGTCTTCATTTTCACTGCCTTCACTTTAAGTAGGCCGAGGAGTAGGAGAGAGTGGAAAGGTCAGACTTGCTGTCTCACGGGTGGCAGAGGTAGAAGAAGGTCCACATACAAGTGGTCCCACACAGCTGAAACCGGTTTTGTTCATTGGCCAACTGTAGTTTGATTGAAAGTAAGAATAATAAATAAAGTTTCTACTTCAGTTCAGTATTATCAAGTCATAGATAGCAAGGGCTGGAAGAAACCTTAGTAGTAATCTCTTTGAGTCTAATTATGTAGAATATGAAATTGCGGTCTAGAAAGGTTAAGTGACTTGTCCAAATTACACAACTAGTTAGAGACATAGCCAGCTCTTAATTCTGACTTCCAGATTTTCACTATGTCTTTTTTCTACAGCATGTTGCCTTAATTTTTAGCCATGAAAAATTAGAAGCTGAACTCTTTGTCTTTTCAGGCAGGTGCAGATTTTGGGGTTTTGTTTTGAATTTTGGTTTTTGACCTAAAGTACTTTAGTTCTGTGATTTATAAAGCACGAGTTTTCTGTTTTTCTTATATACCTGAATATTGTAAATATGGAAGTTACCTTTTATCTTTACCAGTATTACACATAAATGGTTATACATAAATACATTGACCACCTTTTATTACTCCAACTATGGTGGGGAAAGCTTTCTTTTCATAACTAATGTTTTAAAATGTATACTTTTAGTTTGATTGCTGCATATTTCAGATATTTCTTTCCTTAACTAAAGTACTCAGATATTTATCCAAACATTATTGCTATGGGATTTCCTGCAGAAAGACTTGAAGGCGTATACAGGAACAATATTGATGATGTAGTAAGGTAAGAATGCTTTGATTTTCTATTTCAAATATTGATGTTTATATTCATGTTGTATTTTCATTTAGAAAAGATTTCTAAACCACAGAAAAAGATACTTTGTGATGTAAACTTTGTTATTGTAGTGCTCTATAATCATTTTTTGGCTTACTGTACCTAATGGACTTCAGTGGGATACAGTTCATTTGATAAGAACTGACCTTAAACATAATCAGGTACTTAGGTGATATCATTTCCTGGACTCCATAAAATGCCTGTCACCAGGTTTAATACCTGAATTCCATTACAGTGTGATTGTTGTCTTATTTCATAATTGGGGATTAGGCTTAAAATCCTAGAGTGGATTTATTCAGTTAAATTTATTCACATTAAGATGTAGATGACTAATACTGATTTTTATGTAGACCAAATTTTAAGGTACCACTGTGCATAAGTATACCAAGTACTTGAAGAAGTATTTGGTTGTTAAAAGATATATAGAAAGGAATCGCTGGGTGTACCAAGGCTAATCAGTTTTATAATTTTGCATAATTTTCTAAGTGCAATTATCATTTCGTTTAGAACAATTCTCAAGACCCACATAAATATTACTTTTAAAATATACAGTCTTAAGAATTTGTGGCATATTTTATGAAAGGAGGAATTCATGTCTGATGTACAAATAGTCTTAACATTTATATTGTCTAATTTCAGAGCAAAAATATGTATGTATGGATAAATTAACTGTAAATTGTCAGTAGGAACCTTGAGAATTCGTGGCGTAATTTATGAAAGAAGGAATTCACGTCTGATGTGCAAATACTCTTAACATATTTTTTCATTTCAGAGCAAAAACATATGTGTATTAATAAATCAACTGTAAATTGTCAGTAGGAAACTTAATGGCTTTAAAAGTTAAAATTTCAAGCCAGACATTGTGGTGTGCTCCTCAGGTCCCAGCTACTTGTGAGGCTGAGGTGGGAGGATCACTTGGCTTGAACCCCCAGGTAGAGGGTAGAGGCCAGTCTGGTTAACACAGCGAGAACTCATCTCTTAAAAAAGTTAAAATTCTGGATTATTTCCTTTACACTCTTTCATTAGTATCTTTCCTGGAGATTTTCAGTTTAAATACTTGGTGATTATGACAATTAGATGTTAAAATGGATGGGAAAGTACTTTGTAACTTATAAAGCGTTATGCAGATGTAGACTCCTTTTATAATAGTTGTGTAAGTATATGAGACAACCTACATTCTTTTATGAGCTAGCTATAAGTTTTAGCAACTTGCTTGGAACCACAGATTTACAATTTTTTGTAGTATTGAGTTGTATTCATTTAGAATTTTGTAATATATTCAAAATCAAATTTTTGTACCTACAAAAACTACAAAAAAAATCCCCCTAGTTTTTATAGTTTCTATTAAAATTATAGCCAGTACATAGGGATGCCAGAAGGACTGTTTAAGAAGCTGAAAATAGAGAAATGAATTTATCTTCTCATAGTTAGGCAGGGCACAGTAGAAGGATGCTTAACATTGCAAGCTGATGGGAACAGCAGGTTGATATAGCTTGTGATAACACTTCTAAAGAAAAAGCAGTGAGCCATAGAAAAAAGAGATAGATATATTTTGAATTAAGAAAGATGGTGAATCTGGGAAACAAGCAGTACAGTCACCAGACGTGTATTCTCTGCTATGATACAGAAGTGTTTATCAGGCCTCTTTATGGCCTGCATGATATATCCCACAAGATGACCTACTCACATTATTTTAATTCTGTGTTCAACTAAGCACTAATTCAACCCAGCCAGTTTAGTACTCATACCAAAAAAGAGTGAGCACTCTGAATAGAGGGCAGGTTTTCTGATTATGGTGAGAATATCTTTGTGGTAAATTAATCTGGTGTGCTAGTTTTTACATTGGTCTCTTCTGAGTGTCATTAGTCACTGAGGCTGATTGATCATCTTCTAGGTTACTGATCAAAGTTCCTGTACAGCTGATTATCAGACCTTAGGTTGCAGTAACTTCACCAAGAAAATACTTTGCTGAGAAGCATTTTGGTCCTTCTATTTGATTCATAACTCTTACCTTTATGCCTCTGAATGAAAAGATTCACATATTCAGTTTGTAATTAGTAATCAAGGCTGAGGTTTATTCTATCTAGCTTCACGATATATCTAGTTTGTTTTGTCTAGCCATATGATTTCTTTAAATCTGCTATGTCTAAAAAAAAAAGTTTTATGTATCCAGATTAATACTTAGCCAGTGCTTCCTTAGCCAGTGGATCTTATCACCTCTTATACTATTGATAGCTTGTCAACATGAAGAATTATCTGCTGAATATAATAGCTTTGCTGTCCTTGTTTCCTTTTGTCTCATTCTTTTTTGAGAAAGCTTTGATAGCCTTCTATTGCCTAGGCCCCTCCTCTTCTTTTATGAGAGAAAGGATGAACAGTGACCAGAAATTAAGGGTTTGTTTTTTTTTTCTATCAACTAAAATGGAAATAAATAATTCCTAAGTAATTTGTCTGTTAGGATTAAAGTCTCCAAGAGAATGGCTGTGCCTAGTACCTAAGTGATTAATTTCCTTGATTGGTTTACATTATATTGAGGATATTAGTAATCAGTAGTGATTCCTTTTTTGGTTCAAAGATGATAGTGTCACAGTGAAAAGTGTTTTTAAAATTTTTGTATACTTAATTTTTCTGTAACAAAAGTATTTTCAGTTGGATTTTTCTTTGCCCTCTCTATTAGAATGCCCAAAGAATATTTAAAATTATCCTTTTCTCTCTTACTGCATATTTTTTCCTGTGATTTTTCCCCAAACAGAAAATACTCTGCAGAGATTAGACTTTGTTATTGTTGTACTACATCATTGCTTTGACTAAAATAAACTTAGATTGCAAATGCTTTCAGGCTTACATTGCTCAATATATATATATTTTTTTGGTAATATGAAACATTGTTTTATTCAGATAATTGATTATTCTGTAATATGTATGTTAATTTTTTAAAATTATACTTTAAGTTCTAGGGTACATGTGCACAACTTACAGGTTTGTTACCTATGTATACATGTGCCATGCTGGTTTGCTGCACCCATTAACTCATCATTTACGTTAGGTATTTCTCCCAGTGTTATCCCTCTCCCATCCCCCCACCCCACGACGGACCCCGGTTTGTGATGTTTTCCGCCCTGTGTCAAGTGTTCTCATTGTTCAGTTCCCACCTGTGAATGAGAACATGCAGTGTTTGGTTTTCTGTCCTTGCAATAGTTTGCTCAGAATGATGGTTTCCAGCTTCATCCATGTCCCTACAAAGGACATGAAACTCATCCTTTTTTATGGCTGCATAGTATTCCATGGTGTATATGTGCCACATTTTCTTAATCTATTCTATCATTGATGGACATTTGGGTTGGTTCTTTGCTATTGTGAATAGTGCCACAGTAAACATATGTGTGCATGTGTCTTTATAGTAGCATGATTTATAATCCTTTGGGTATATACCCAGTAATGGGATGGCTGGGTCAAATGGTATTTCTAGTTCTAGATCCTTGAGGAGTCACCACACTGTCTTCCACAATGGTTGAACTAGTTTACACTCCTACCAACAGTGTAAAAGCATTCCTGTTTCTCCACATCCTCTCCAGCACCTGTTGTTGCCTGACCTTTTAATGATCACTATTCTAACTGGTGTGAGATGGTATCTCATTGTGGTTTTGATTTGCATTTCTCTGATGGCCAGTGATGGTGAGCATTTTTTCATGTGTCTGTTGGCTGCAGAAATGTCTTCTTTTGAAAAGTGTCTGTTCAAATCATTTACCCACTTTTTGATGGTGTTTGATTTTTTTCTTGTAAATTTAAGTTCTTTGTAGATTCTGGGTAGTAGCCCTTTTGTCAAATGGGTAGATTGCAAAAATTTTCTCCCATTCTGTAGGTTGTCTGTTCACTCTGATGGTAGTTTCTTTTGCTGTGCAGAAGCTCTTTAGTTTAATTAGATCCCATTTGTCTATTTTGGCTTTTGTTGCCATTGCTTTCGGTGTTTTAATCATGAAGTCCTTCCCCATGCCTATGTCCTGAATGGTATTGCCTAGGTTTTCCTCTAGGGTTTTTATGATTTTAGGTCTAACATTTAAGTCTTTAATCCATCTTGAATTAATTTTTGTATAAGGTTTAGGGAAAGGATCCAGTTTCAGCTTTCTACTTATGGCTAGCCAGTTTTCCCAGCTCCATTTATTAAATAGGGAACACTTCCCCCATTTCTTGTTTTTGTCAGGTTTGTCAAAGATCAGATGGTTGTAGATGTGGTGGTATTTCCGAAGCCTCTGTTCTGTTCCGTTGGTCTATATCTCTGTTTTGGTACCAGTACCATGCTGTTTTGGTTACTGTAGCCCTGTAGTATAGTTTGAAGTCAGGTAGTGTGATGCCTCCAGCTTTGTTCTTTTTGCTTAGGATTGTCTTGGCAATGCAGGGTCTTTTTTGGTTCCACATGAACTTTAAAGTAGTTTTTTCCAATTCTATGAAGAAAGTCATTGGTAGCTTGATGGGGATGGCATTGAATCTATAAATTACCTTGGGCAGTATGGCCATTTTCACCATATTGATTCTTCCTATCCATGAGCATGGTATGTTCTTCCATTTATTTGTGTCCTTTTATTTCATTGAGGAGTGGTTTGTAGTTCTCCATGAAGAGGTCCTTCACATCCCTTGTAAGTTGGATTCCTAGGTATTTTATTCTCTTTGTAGCAATTGTGAATGGGAGTTCACTCATGATTTGGCTCTTTGTTTGTCTGTTATTGGTGTATAAGAATGTTTGTGATTTTTGCACATGATTTTGTATCCTGAGATTTTGCTGAAGTTTTTTATCAGCTTAAGGAGATTCTGGGCTGAGACGATGGGGTTTTCTAAATATACAGTCATGTCGTCTGCAAACAGGGACAATTTGACTTCCTCTTTTCCTAATTGAATACCCTTTATTTCTTTCTCTTGCCTGATTGTCCTGGCCAGAACTTCCAACACTATGTTGAATAGGAGTGGTGAGAGAGGGCATCCCTGTCTTGTGCCGGTTTTCAAAGAGAATGCTTCCAGTTTTTGCCCATTCAGTATGATATTGGCTGTGGGTTTGTCATAAATAGCTCTTATTATTTTGAGATACGTTCCATCAATACTGAATTTATTGAGAGTTTTTTAGCATGAAGGGCTGTTGAATTTTGTTGAAGGCCTTTTCTGCATTTATTGAGATAATCATGTGGTTTTTGTCTTTGGTTCCGTTTATGTGATGGATTATGTTTATTGATTTGCGTATGTGAACCAGCCTTGCATCCCAGGGATGAAGCCAACTTGATCTTGGTGGATAAGCTTTTTGACGTGCTGCTGGATTCAGTTTGCCAGTATTTTATTGAGGATTTTCTCATCGATGTTCATCAGGGATATTGGTCTAAAATTCTCTTTTTTTGTTGTGTTTCTGTCAGGCTTTGGCATCAGGATGATGCTGACCTCCTAAAGTGAGTTAGGGAGGATTCCCTCTTTTTCTATTAATGGGAATAGTTTCAGTAGGAATGGTACCAGCTTGTCTTTGTACCTCTGATAGAATTCAGCTGTGAATCTGTCTGGTCCTGGACCTTTTTTGGTTGGTAGACTATTAATTATTACCTCAATTTTAGAGCCTGTTACTGGTCTATTCAGGGATTCAACTTCTTCCTGGTTTAGTCTTGGGCGGGTGTATATGTCCAGGAATTTATCCATTTCTTCTATATTTTCTAGTTTATTTGCATAAAGATATTTATAGTATTCTCTGATGGTAGTTTGTATTTCTGTGGGATTGGTGGTGATATCCCCTTTATCATTTCTTATTGTGTCTATTTGATTCTTCTCTCTTTTCTTCTTTATTAGTCTTGCTAGCACTCTATCAATTTTGTTGATCTTTTCAAAATACCAGCCCCTGAATTCATTGATTTTTTTGGAGGGTCTTTTGTGTCTCTATCTACTTCAGTTCTGCTCTGATCTTAGTTATTTGTTGCCTTCTGCTAGCTTTTGAATGTGTTTTCTCTTGCTTCTCTAGTTGTTTTAATTGTGATGTTAGGGTGTTGTTTTTAGATCTTTCCTGCTTTCTCTTGTGGGCATTTAGCACCATAAATTTCCCTCTACACACTGCTTTAAATGTGTCCCAGAGATTCTGGTACGTTGTGTCTTTGTTCTCATTGGTTTCAAAGAACATCTTTATTTCTGCCTTCATTTCGCTGTGTACCCAGTGGTCATTCAGGATCAGGTTGTTCAGTTTCCATGTAGTTGTGCAGTTGTGAATTAGTTTCTTAATCCTGAGTTCTAATTTGATTGCACTGTGGTCTGAGAGACAGTTTGTTGTGATTTGTTTTCTTTTACATTTGCTGAGGAGTGGTTTACTTCCAACTATGTGGTCAATTTTGGAATAAGTGTGATGTGATACTGAGAAGAATGTATATTCTGTTGATTTGGGGTTGAGAGTTCTGTAGATGTCTATTAGGTCTGCTTGGTGCAGAGCTTAGTTCAAGTCCTGGATATCTTTGTTAACCTTCTGTCTCGTCGATCTGTCTCATATTGACAGTGGGGTGTTAAAGTTTCCCATTATTATTATGTGGTAGACTAAGTCTCTCTGTAGGTCTCTAAGGACTTGCTTTATGAATCTGGGTGTTCCTGTATTGGGTGCATATATATTTAGAATAGTTAGTTCTTCTTGTTGAATTGATGCCTTTACCATTATGTAATGGCCTTCTTTGTCTCTTTTGATCTTTGATGGTTTAAAATCTGTTTTATCAGAGACTAGCATTGCAACCCCTGCTTTTTTTTTGCTTTCCATTTGCTTAGTAGATCTTCCTCCATCCCTTTATTTTGAGCCTATGTGTGTCTCTGCACGTGAGATGCATCTGCTGAATATAGCACACTGATATGTCTTGACTCTTTATCCAATTTGCCAGTCTGTGTCTTTTAACTGGAGTGTTTAGCCCATTTACATTTAAGGTTAAAACTGTTATGTTTGAATTTGATCCTATCATTATGATGTTAGCTGGTTATTTTGCCTGTTAGTTGGTGCAGTTTCTTCTAGCATCGATGGTCTTTACAGTTTGGCATGCTTTTGCAGTGGCTGGTACCAGTTGTTCCTTTCCATGTTTAGTGCTTCCTTCAGGATCTCTTGTAAGGCAGGCCTGGTGGTGACAAAATCTCTCAGCATTTGCTTGTCTGTAAAGGATTTTATTTATCCTTCACTTTTGAAGGTTAGTTTGGCTCGATATGAAATTCTGGGTTGAAAATTCTTTTCTTTAAGAGTGTTGAATATTGGCCCCCACTCTCTTCTGGCTTGCAGAGTTTCTGCCTAGAGATCTGCTGTTAGTCTGATGGGCTTCCCTTTGTGGGTACCCCGACCTTTCTCTCTGGCTGCCCTTAACATTTTTTCCTTCATTTCAACCTTGGTGAATCTAACAATTATGTGTCTTGGGGTTGCTCTTCTCTGGGAGTATCTTTATGGTGTTCTCTGTATTCCCTGAATTTGAATGTTGGCCTGCCTTGCTATGTTGGGGAAATTCTGGATGATATCCTGAAGCGTGTTTTCCAGCTTGGTTCCTTTCTCCCCGTCACTGTCAGGTACACCAATGAAATGTAGATTTGGACTTTTCACATAGTCCCATATTTCTTGGAGACTTTGTTTCTTTTTACCGTTTTTCCTCTACACTTCTCTTCTCACTTCATTTCATTAATTTGATCTTCAATCACTGATACCCTTTCTTCCAGTTGATCGAATCAGCTACTGAAGCTTGTGCATGCGTCACGTAGTTCTCGAGCCATGGTTTTCAGCTCCATCAGGTCATTTAAGGTCTTCTCTACACTGTTTATTCTAGTTAGCCATTTGTCTAATCTTTTTTCAAGGTTTTTAGATTCCTTGCGATGGCTTTGAACATCCTCCTTTAACTCGGAGAAGTTTGTTATTACTGAAGCCTACTTCTGTCAACTCGTCAAAGTCATTCTCCATCCAGCTTTGTTCCATTGCTGATGAGGAGCTGTGATCCTTTGGAGGAGAAGAGGTGCTCTGGTTTTTTAGAATTTTCAGCTTTTCTGCTCTGATTTCTCCCCATCTTTGTGGTTTTATCTACCTTTGGTCTTTGATGATGGTGACCTACAGATGGGGTTTTGGTACAGATGTCCTTTTTGTTGATGTTGATGCTATTCCTTTCTGTTTGTTAGTTTTCTTTCTAACAGTCAGGTCCCTCTGCTGCAGGTCTGTTGGAGTTTGCTGGAGGTCCACCCCAGACCCCGTTTGCCTGGGTATCACCAGTGGAGGCCGCAGAACAGCAAATATTGCAGAACAGCAAATATTGCTGCCCGATCCTTCCTCTGAAAGCTTTATCTCAGAGGGGCACCTGGCTGTATGAGGTGTCAGTCGGCCCCTACTGGGAGGTGTCTCCCAGTTAGGCTACATGGGGGTCAGGGACCCACTTGAGGAGGCAGTCTGTCTGTTCTCAGAGCTCAAACATCGTGCTGGGAGAACTACAGCTCTCTTCAGAGCTTTCAGACAGGGACGTTTAAGTCTGCAGAAGTTTCTGCTGCCTTTTGTTCAACTATGCCCTTTCCCCAGAGGTTGAGTCTACAGAGGGAGGCAGGCCTCATTGAGCTGCAGTGGGCTCCACCCAGTTCGAGCTTCCCAGCCACTTTGTTTACCTACTCAAGCCTCAGCAATGGCAAACGCCCCTCCCCCAGCCAGGCTGCCACCTCGCAGTTCGATGTGCAACTGCTATGTTACCAGTGAGCAAGGCTCTGTGGGTGTGGGACCCGCTGAGCCGGGTGCCAGATATAATCTCCTGTTGTACCATTTGCTAAGACCGTTGTAAAAGCACAGTATTTGGGTGGCAGTGTCCCGATTTTCCCGGTACAGTGTGTCACGGTTTCCCTTGGCTAGGAAAGGGAAATCCCCGACCCCTTGCGCTTCCTGGGTGAGGCGATGCCCCGCCCTGCTTCGGCTCGCCCTCCATGGGCTGCACCCACTTTCCGATCAGTTCCATTGAGATGAACCAGGTACCTCAGTTGGAAATTCAGAAATCACCTGTCTTCTGCGTCGATCACGCTGGGAGCTGCACACAGGAGCTGTTCCTATTTGACTATCTTGGAACACCCCCTTTTTTTTTGCTGCACACAGGAGCTGTTCCTATTTGACCATCTTGGAACACCCCTTTTTTTTTTGTTTTGAGGCCGTTTCTTGCTCTGTCACCCAGGCTGGAGTGCAGTGGCATGATCACGGCTCACTGCAACCTCTGCCTCCTGGGCTCAAGTGATCCTCCCACCTCAGCCTCCCAAGTAGTTGGGACCACAGGCATGTACCACCAGGCCTGGCTGATTTTTGTGTTTTTTGTAGAGATGGGGTTTCACCATGTTTCCCAGGGTGGTCTCAAACTCCTGCGCTCAAGTGATCCACCTACCTCAGCCTCCCAAAGTGTTGGGATTACAGGCATGAGCCACTGCACCCGGCCACTTATGTATGTTAATCTCATCCCTCAAGCTAATATTGAAGTTATCTAATTTATGTTATCTGGTATAAATCTAAGCAGTCTTTAACAAAATTGGTGTTTCATATGTTTAAGAGGCATAACTAAAGAATTGTTCTGTTTCTCATAAATCAGGAGAATGGAGCTTTCATAGAGGTGAACTGTCTTTCTCACTGCAGGACCTTTAATATGTCACTATGCGTTGTAAATCTCCCATGAGTGAGATTCTAGTATGATGCTTTTTCTTTTTCTGTTCTTTCCCTTTCCCTCTACCTCCTTTTTCTTTTCTTTCTTGGTGGCATGAGTCCTATATTATAAGGAAATGCTTTTAGAGTACAGTCTTCTGATATATAGTGATTTTTGAAAAAGATTTATTTATTGTCATGTTCACTGTGAGCTTTTTCCCCCGTGTGTAAGCAGCTGTGTAATAGATTCAAGAGCACTCCCCCCACCTTTTTTTTTTTGAGACAGAGTCTCGCTCGGTCACTCAAGCTGGAGTACGGTGGTGCTGTGATCCTGGTTCACGGCAACCTGGACTTCTGGGCTCCAGCAATCCTCCCACCTCATCCTCTCAAGTAGCTGGGACCACAGGCATGCATCACCGCACATGGCTAATTTTTGTATTTTTGGTAGAGACAGAGTTTCGCCATGTTTTCCAGGCTGGTCTCAGAACTCCTGAACTCTAGCAGTCCACCTGTCTCGGCCTGCCAAAGTGCTGGGATTACAGGCATGAGCCTCCACTCCCAGTCTCAAATATTCTTTTGAAATATTTGAAATACGTTGATCTCTCAGTCTGTCAACCTTAGTTGTATGTTGATTTTCAATAAAAAGGAGGTATTTGTTGCCCTAACATCACTATTGGCTATTCAGTTTAAAAAAGGAGTTAAAGAGGTATTATTTATAGGCAGGCGTCAAAATAATTTAGAGGAAAGAACGATCAGTTTCATTCTCCCTTTCTAGCATTTTCACACTCCTTCTCTCATATTACCTCCTTTTTCCCACATTTTTTCTTTAATGAGGTGAAATTCACATAACAGAAAGCTAACCATTTTAAAGTGTACATTCCGTGACATTTATTACCTTTCCAATGTTACCTCTACCTTTATCAAGTTTCAAAACATTTTATCACCCCAAAAGAAAGCCCTATTCTTATTGGGTGCCTCCTGCTTCTTTTTTTTTTTTTGAGACAGAGTCTAGGTTTGTTTCCCAGGTCGTAGTGCAATGGGGCTATCTCATCTCACTGCAGCCTCTACCTCCCGGGCTCAGGCAATTCTCCTGCCTCAGCCTCCTGTAGCTGGGATTACAGGCATGCGCCACCATGCCCGGCTAATTTTTGTATTTTTAGTAGAGGTGGAGTTTCACCGTGTTGGCCAGGCTGGCCTTGAACTCCTGATCTTAGGTAATCTGCCTGCCTTGGCCTCTCAAAGTGCTGGGATTACAGGCGTGAGCCACCGTTCCCAGCCACCTCCTACTTCTTTTGTTAGTCTTAATTCCTTAGTGGATTCGACAGTGTTTATATTATCTACACCAATCCATTTTTTTGTATGTTATATAATAGGTAACATTTATTGGGCATTTATTTATATACTTATTTGCATGTATAACTGTTGTATAGCCAGTTTGTATGTATTATCTTACTAAATCTCTACGGTAAATCTATCCCCATTTCATAGATGGTTTAAAAGAAGTTAACTTCCCCAAGCATTACTTTTAGTAAGTAGTGAGACTTAAGGTTGACTTCTGGTCTGTCAGATTCCAAAGCTGTTTCCTTAGGAACCATATTATCTTGTATACAACTCTTGGGCTAATCTTGTTAATATTCTTTATTTGACCTAACACTGTCGATTCATACCATATTTAAAATTGAAATACATTACCTGTATTTAGAAATTGAGACCTCACATAAACAGCTGTATTTCTAGCTGCTTTTGAAATTTCAAAGGATCTTCCAACACTTGGCTCACATTCCTGCGTGACAAAAATCAGCTGGAGTTGTGTAATGTCTGACCTGTCTCTGTCAATGAACAGATTATTCATTGCCATTTCTCATCTATTTTTGAGACTGTAACTTTGATTCTGTATAATTCATAGAATTAGTAGTCAGACCTATATATGTTAGTTATTACATTATTTGTATATGTATAGACTGCTTTAGACAATATTGTAGAGTGTTGTATGTTAATTTTATCAGTTAAAATGTGCTGTAAGATCATTGTAGAGATCTTGTCTCTAATTAACAGGATTCATAAAGAGAAAACAAGGGAGAGAAATCATCCAGATTGAAAAGACCTACATAGTGCCAAGCACAATAAAATAAAGCCTATACTAGGCAAATTATTATGAAATTTGTTTTAGGACATCAGAAATAAAGAGAATATCTAAAAACATTTTAGAATCACTTAGGAGGGCTTAGGGATATGAATAGCATCTAACTTGTTGGCAGTAGAATTAAAGGTAGAAGGTGGTAAAACATCAGCTTGAAAGTTCTGCATTCAGCCTATAATTCTGTATCCAGTTAAACCATCAATCAAGTGTGAAAGTAGGGGGAAAAACCGAAGGACTAAAAAAATGTACTCATGAAGAACATTTTTTTTGGACATTACTAGAAGATGTGGTTCAACAAAACAAGAGAATAAACCAAGAAAGGAAATAAAAGAGCTTCAGTAAACACAGAATCCCACTCAGAAGCAACAAAGGAGAAAGTCCCAGGATGACAGCTGTGACACAAGCTGAAAAGTTACCAGTTTTGATTGGAGCAGGAGATTAGAACTTCCGGGAAGATAATCAAACTGATAGATGGACGTTGAAATATTTGGAGAAAAATGTAATGGATTCTTACAAAACTAAACAAATTAGGAAAAGGAAACAATTACTAGCATTGGTTGATTGAGTTAACCCAAAATTGTGATATTGCTATTTTAGGGGAATTAAGATAAGTGAAACGTATGTGTGGAGTACTACTAGTTTTGTAAGTCTCCTTTACCATGGCAGGAAATCTGTAGTTAATCTATAAGAAGCAGTATTAAGAATAATATTTTAAAATACCTAATTAAATACGAGGAAAAAGAATCAGAGTAGTTGAGGGTGGTTGCATCTGGGGAGAAGCAGGAATAAAGGTTTGAACATAAATAGGGCCAGAGATGAGTAATTTTGTTACTGTGATATTTTTTATATATGTATGTGTGTGTGTGTGTGTGTGTGTGTGTGTATGTGTATGTGTATAACATACACTTCAGTAGCATTAGCATTTAGCATTCAGTACATTTACATTGCTGTGCAGTTGTCACCACTGTCCATCTCTGGAATTTTTTCTTTATCTCACATTGAAATGCCAAACCCATTAAATAATAACTCCTCATTGCTCCTCCTCTTAGTACCAACCATTGTTCTACTTTGATCTCTATGTATTTGACTATTCTAGGTACCTCATATAAGCGGAATCATGCAATATCTTTTTGTAACTGGCTTATTTCACTGTCTTCAAGATTCATCCATGTTGTAGTGCACATTAGCATTTCCTTCCTTTTAAAAGGCTGAATAATATTCCATTGTATGTATGTACCACATTTTGTTTATCCAGTTATTCATCAATGGACACTTTTGACTGTTGTGAATAATGCTGCTATGAATATGGGTATATAAATACCTGTTTGAGTATCTGCTTTCATATCTTTTGGATATGAGATTGCTGGATCAAATGGTAATTCTGTGTTTAAATTTTTGAGAAACCACCATACTGTTTGATACAATGACTGCCCAATTTTACATTACCACCATCACTAGGGTTCTGAATTTGCCACATTCTCACCATCACATGTTGTTTTGTTTATGTTTTTTTGTTTTTATAATAATGGCCATCCTAATGGGTGTGAAGTCTCATTGTGGTTTTAATTTGCATTTCCCTAATGATTAGTGATATTGAACATTTGCATGTGCTTATTTGGCCATTTGTATATCAGCTTTGGAGCAATGATGTCTCTTCAAGCCTTTTGCCTATTATGAATTCAGTAGTAGGACTTTTAAATTGTGTTTTAGAAGTTCTTTGTATACTCTGGCTGGGCACGGTGGCTTATGCCTGTAATCCCAGCACTTTGGGAGGCCAAGGCAATGAATCATGAGGTTAGGAGTTCGAGACCAGACTGGCTGGTATGGTGAAACCCCATCTCTACTAAAAATACAAAAATTAGCTGGCGTAGTCAGGCGTGATGGTGCACACCTGTAATCCCAACTGTTGGGGAGACTGAGGCAGGAGACTTGCTTGAACCCGGGGTGTGGGGAAGTTGCAGTGAGCCAAGATTGTGTCACTGCACTCAGCCTGGGTGATAGCGTGAGACTCCGTCTTGAAAAAAGAAAAAGAAAAGGAAGTTATTTGTATACTCTGAATATTAATCCCTTATTGGATATGTGATTTGCAAATATTTTCTCCCATAAATAATGGGTTGCTTTTTCACTCTGTTGATTGTTTCCTTTGCTGTGCAGGAGCTATTTAGCTTGAAGAAATCCAACTTGTCTGTTGTCTTTTGTTGCCTGTACCTTTGGTGTCACATTCAGGAAATAATTGCCAAATTCATACCATGAAACTTTCCCCAATGTTTTCTCCTAAAGGTTTTTATAGTTTTAGCTCTCACATTTAGGTGTTCGATCCATTTTGAGTTAATTTTTGTATATGATGTTATGTAAGAGTCCAGCTTCACACTTTTAGAGTGAATATCTAGTTTTCCTAGCATTATTTGTTGAAAAGAGCGTCTTTTCCCCATTGAATAGTCTTGGCACTCTTGTTGAAAATTATTTGACAGTAGATGCAAGGGTTTATTTTTGGGCTCTCTCGACTCTTCTGTTGGACTATATGTTTGTTTTCTTTATGCCAGGACCACACTAATTTTAGTACTGTAGCTTTATAGTGAAATTTGAAATCAGGAAGTGTATGTCTTGTGTATTTATTTATTTTTTGAAATAGCATCTGGCTCTGTTGCCTAGGCTGGAGTGCACTGGCACAATCTTAGCTCACTGCAACCTCCACGTCCAAGGTTCAAGCAATCCTCCCACCTCAGCCTCTTGAGTAGCTAGGATTGTAGGTGCATACCACCATGCCCACCTAATTTTTGTATTTCTTATAGAGACAGTGTTTTGCCATATTACCCAGGCTGGTCTCAAACTCCTGAGCCCAAGCAATCTGCCCTCCTCAGTGTCCCAAAGTGTTGCGATTACAGGCATGAGCCACCGTGCCTGGCCCCAACTTCTTATATTTCAAGATGGTTTTGGCCCCTCAGGGTCCTTAATGAGTTTTAGGATGGCTTTTTTTTTTTTTTTTTAACTTTCAATTTTAGAGGTACATGTGCAGGTTTATTACATGGGTAAACTTGTGTCATTGTTTTTTGTTGTATAGATTATATCATCACCCAGGTATTAAGCCTGATACCCATTAGTTATTTTTCTTGAGCTTGCCTCCTCCCACCTGGATTTTTTTTTAATTTCTGCAAAAAACTGTTGGGATTTTGGTAGGGATTGTATTAATCTGTAGATTGCATTGAATAGTATTGACATCTTAACAATATTAAGTCTTAGAACCCATGAACACCAGATGTCTTTCCATTTATTTACATATTCTTTCCTTTCTTTCAGTGATGTTTTGTAATTTTCAGTGTACAAGTATTTTACCTCCTTGGTTAAGTTAATTCCTAAGTATTTTATTCATTTTGATGCTCTTGTAAATCTGTTTTCTTAATTTCCTTTCCTAATTGTTCATTCTTAGGGTACAGAAACACAACTGATTCTTTGCACATTAAAATTGTGCCCTGCTTCTTTGCGAACTTGCCTCATCTAGTGTGTTAGGAAGTGTTTCCTCATCCAGTTTTGGAAAAACTTTGGGAAAAAATGGTGTTAGTTCTTTAAATGTTTGATAGAATTCACAGATGGAAAAATCACATCTAGGGCTTTTGTCTGGAATTTATTTATGTTATTATTGATTTAGTCTTGTTACTAGTTATAGGTCTGTTCAGATTTTCTTTTTTTTGTGATTCAGTATTAGTACATTTTGTGCTTCTTGGTATTTCTCCATTTAATCTAGATTATCTAATTTGTTGGCATATAAATTGTTCATAGTACTATCTTATCTTTTTTTTAAACTCCTGTACAATTGATACTAGTGTCCCCACTTTTATTTCAGATTTTAGTAATTTGAATCTTCTTTATCTTAATATAGGTAAAGCTTTGTCAATTGTTAAAATTTTTTCAAAGAACCAGTTTTTGGTTTCATTGATTTTTCTCTGTTATTTTTCTATTATTTATATCATCTCTAAACTTTGTTATTTCCTTCATCCTGCTAGCTTTGGGTTTATTAGTTTGTTCTTTTTCTAGTTCCTTAAGATTTGAAGTTAGATTATTGATTTGAGATCTTTTTCAATGTAAATGTGTACAACTACAGATTTCCCTCTTAGGACTGCTTTTGCTGTTCTGTAATTTTTGGCATGTTGTGTTTTTTTTGTTTTCATTTATGTCTAAGTATTTTCTAAGTTCCCTTGTGATTTGTTCTGTGTTTAACAGTGTATTTTTTAATTTTCGCAATTGGTGAATTTTCTACTTTTTCTTCAGTTACTGATTTTATTGATTTTCAGTATCATCCTGTTGTGATAGGAGAAGATATTTTATTTGGTTCCTTTTTTTTTTTTTTTTTTTTTGAGACAGAGTGTTGCTCTGTCACCCAGGCTGGAGTGCAGTGGTGCGATCGTGGCTTACTGCAACCTCCGCCTCCTGGATTCTAGCGATTCTCCTGGTCTCAGTCTTCCGAGTAGCTGGGATTACAGGCACACACCACCACACCTAGCTAATTTTTGTATTTTTAGTAGAGACAGGGTTTCACCATGTTGGCCAGGCTGATCTCGAACTCCTGACTTCGTGATCCACCCGCCTTGGCCTCCCAAAGTGCTAGGATTATAGGCATTAACCACCTTGTCTGGCCCAGATCCTCTATTTTCTTACTTACATTCTGACTGAGTGTTTTTTTTGGTCCATTATTGAGAGTAGGGTATTGAAATGTCCAGCTGTTATTTCAGAACTATTTACCTTCAGTTCTGTCAATTTTTGCTTCATATAGTTGGGTGGTATCTTATTAGGCATGTAAATGTTTTTGATTATTATATCTTCTTGCTAATTGACACTTATTGACGTGTAATATCTTTTTCGTCTCAGCCTTTTTTGATTTAGTTTGTCTAATGTTAATGTAGCTACCTGCACTCTCATTTGGTTATTACTTGTATAGAATATCTTTTTACATCCCGTATTTGTGTCTTTGGATCTAAAATGAGTCTCTTGTAGATAGCATATACAAGCTCTTATAGATTGTGTTTTTCTTATACATTCTGTCAACCTCTGCCTTTTGCTTGCAGAGTTTTATCATTTACAATTAAAGTAATTATTGATAAGGATTTAACTGCTGCCATTTTGCTATTTATTTTCTATATGCCTTACAGCTTTTTTGTCCCTCATTTCCTGCTTTACTGGCACTTGTGTTTAGTTGATATTTTGTAGTGAAGTGTTTTAATTTCCTTGTTATTTCCTTTTGTTTATATTCTGCTATTTTCTCTGTGTGTGTGTGTGTGTGTGTGTGTGTGTGTGTATGATTGCCATTGGGGGTTACATTTAATGCCCTGAAGTTCTAATACTGCAAATTCAACTTATACCAGTTTACTTTCAATAGCATACAAAAATTCAGCTCATAAGATTCAGTCCCTGCTCCCTTCCAGTTACTGATGTCGTAAAATTACATTTTTATGTATTGTGTGTCTAAAAGCATAGACTAATAATTGTGTTTTAATGCAGTAGTGTCTTAAATTATGTGGAAAACAAAAAGTGGAGTAGGAAACCAATGTTACAATAATGCTAGCTTTGGTAATTGCTCGTGTATTTATCGTTTCTCAAGATCTTTATTTCTTAATACAGCTTCAAGTTACTGTCTAATCTTCTTTTATTTCAGCCTGAAAGACTCACTTCAGTGTTTCTTGAAGGACAGGTCTAGTCATAATGAACTCTCTCAGCTTTTGTTAATCTGGAAATGTCTTAATTTCTTCATTTTTAAGGACATTTTTGCTAGATATTGTATTCTTAGTTGACAGGCATTTGTGTTTGTTTGTTTGTTTCCTTTCAGGATTTTAAATATATCATCCCACTGCCTTCTGTCCTTCAAGAGTTCTAATGAGAAATCTACTGATATTGAGGATCCCTTTTTATGTTACAAGTTGCTTCTCTCATTCCATGTTCAGGATTCTCTTTGTTCATAGTTTGATTATAGTCTATCTCAGTTTTTCCTACTTGGATCTCTGAATTTTTCCTACTTGGAGTTAATTGAGCTTCTTGAATATTTATATTCATGTCTCATCAAATTTGGGAAGTTTTTGATTAATATTCCTTCACATAATCTTTCTTGCCCCCTTTCTCTTTTTATGCTGGGATTCCCAGAGTGTTTGTGTGTTGGTCCACTTGATTATGGTGTTCCACAGGTCTCTTAGGCTCTTGTCTTCAATTTTCCTTCAGTTTTTTTTTCTGTTCCTCAGACACGTGGTATTTTCAGTTGTTCTACCTTCCAAGATTACTGATTCTTCTGCCTGCCCAAATTGGCTTTTGAATTCCTCTAGTAAATTTTTATTTCAGTTTTTGTACTTTTCAGTTCCAGCATTTATTTTTTGATTTTTTAATGTTTTCTGTCTCTTTATTGATATTTCAGTTTTGTTTCTTGACATTATCCATATCTTCCTTTAGCTTTTGAGCACCTTTCAACATTTGTTTTAAAGTCTATGTCTAGTAAGTGTCTGCCATCTGATCTTCCCAGGGACAGTTTCTGTTAATTTATTTTTTTCCTTTTGGCCTATACTTAATGCTTTCTGTGGGGTGGGGTTTTTTGTTTTTTTTTTTTGGTATGCCTTGTGATTTTTGTTGTTGTCAAAAACTGGAATTTGAATCTTAAAGAGTGGCAACTTTGGAAATGAGATTTTTCTCTTTTCTCTAGGATTTGTTTTTTTTTTTTTTTTTTTTTTTAATTTATTGTAGAGTATTTCTATGCTGGGTGTAATCTTAAGATCTTCTTGGCCTGTGTTTTTCACTGGGCATGTATAGTGACTCTCTAAATTGCTCTATGTATGCAGTTCCTTTGCAGTAGTATCCTCCTTAAATGTTTGGCTCCTAAAAGGCAAAATAAATACATAAATACATAAATAAATAAATCAAAGGGGTGAAATAGCTCTGGATCTTTAAATCCCCTGGAAATTTTTTCAGCCAATGGCAGTTCAACAGTGATAGTCTGCCTCTGTGTCACATTTTGATCAGAAGCGGCAATTAGTGATCAGAACACAGATTCCTGATATTTGGAGGGTCAAGTCTTCGTTGCCAACCTTGACTCTTACAAACTGTGTGCAGGGTCCTCTAAGAACATGTGCATGGTTGCCTGCTATGAGAGTGGGTGATGGGGTAGCCACAACCGCACAAAGAGCTGAAATGGACTGAAACTAACTGTGATTTACCATTCAAGCCTTTCCTTAGAAACTGAAAGCCTGAATAGACTCCAGAGTTCCAGAATCACAGATTCTGCTTGCAATTGTCTAGGTAGGGAGATGGGTGCCTGGTATTTCTTATTCTACCATCTTTCTTTGACTAATTTTTTTGTTGTTGTTCCTGAAATGGAGTCTTACTCTGTTGTCCGCCCAGGCTGTAGAGCAGTGGTGCGACCTCGGCTCATTGCAACCTCTGCCTCCCGGGTTCAAGCAATTCTCCTGCCTCAGCCTCCCAAGTAGCTGGAGTTACAGGTGTGCGCCACCATGCCTGGCTAATTTTTTGTATTTTTAGCAGAGACATGGTTTCACTGTGTTGGCCAGGCTGGTCTCGAATGCCTGACCTCAGGTGATCCACCTGTCTCAGCCTCTCAAAGTGCTAGGATTACAGGTGTGAGCCACTGCACCCAGCTCTTGGACTAATTTTTTATTCCAAACTTTTTTTTTTTAATCATTTGAAGGTATATGTTTATTATTTTGTCAAAAATAATTTTAAAATGTATTCTCGAAGCTATCTGTTTCATAGGAACTGTGAAGAAAGTAAAGAAACTAAAAAATAAAGACAGATTTTCTCACCCTGCTTAAGGGTACATCTCGTGCTAGCCTTTTGCAAGTATCAGGAAGTGTAACCTGCAGGGCTTTGGGCCTGCATGGTCTGAGTGCTACCCCGTGAGTTTCAGAAGGCGCAGCAACCGGTATACCTGAAAACCATCTCTGCTGGGGCCGGTACCTGGTGTCCCCACCTACATGGGTCATTGTCAGGCCCAGGGCAAGCCTGCTGTGCTGTTCCTTCCCTATTCCCTCAGGGGTGGGATAGAGAGCACAGTGGCCTCCCAGGGAGGTAGAAGCTGCTCCAGACTAACAATCAGAGGTGCCAGTTCTTAATCCCCAAGACCGCCAGTCTTCACAAGTACATACTGAGGTCTGTGCTGTTAATGCCCCACTACTGCACTCTCTTGAGTAGCCCCACATTCTTGTGCTTGTTTCTTTTTTCTGCCCTCTTTCCTTGCCCAGGTAAGAGGTCTGCCCATACGGGATATTTTGCAGCATGCGAAGCTTTTTAAAAAGTTAGGCTTATTGAAGTATAATTTATACACAAGAAAGTAAAAAACAAACAAACAAACAAAAACTGTTCTCAGATCTGTGAGTCTTTCATTAATGAGTTTAGATGTTTACATATTGAAATTATTTGAAGTAAGATATGTGTGTATTAGAAAGATTTGTAGTCTAGATTATCCAAGTTTTGGGAGTATTACCTCGCTGCTTTTATCTACTTTTTTAGTCTCTACTTTCCAAGTATCTATAGGCAGATTTTCCCATTTCCCTTTGGAAAGTGCTGTTTTCTTGCTTTTTTTCCGCCTTTCCATTGTGTCAGACTTATAAGGCAATCAGCCAACTGTGGGCATGAAATCCTTGGGAGGAAAGAGAAGGAAGTGGGAGGGGCAGCCATGGTGAATGTTTCCCTAAGTAATAGTCAAGTTATTTGAGAGAACATAACCTCATCCCCTTTTTAAAATGTTGTAATACTTTCTTTTAAATAGATTGTTAAATCTCCTGCAAGTCTCTCAGTTGCTCACAGTGGTAGGTAAGAAGTTATAAAGTTCAAATATTAAAGGGAGCTCACAAAAGAGCATGGTTTCACCAACCCTCACTCAAAACAAAATTATGGGAAAATGCTGTAAAAGAAACCAGAATTCTTGCTTGCAAATGATAGAAAGTGACTCTGATTTACCTAATCAGAAAGGAATTTTTTAAAAAGTATTAGATAGGTCATAGTTTGAGAACAAGACTTGGAAGATAGGTGGAAGCTAAGGGGGAAGCAAGGCATGGCCACAAGGTTTCAACAGGAACAATCTTCTTAGGACTTGCTGCTTGGACACTTGGTGTAATAGGTACTGCCACTATGCCTCGAAACTGGTGACTGTGCTCATTAACTCAGCTCCTCTGGTGATCTCTAGAAATAATCTCTGACTCTCCTGTACCTTGTCCTCACTAGGATTTGGTATCCACAGCAAAAAGACCTATGAATAGTTGGTATCAGGCCTGTACATGTGTTAAGAGAAAGATGAGGAAAGAAGTACCTGCTTCTAATCTCTTGAAATTATCTCCAAATTGGAATGGTATTTTGATTGCCTAACAGCCTGAAGATAACAAATATCCCCTACAAATTTCTCCTATTTTACCCTCTTCCCAACTATATCTATAATTTAAAGTTTCACGTATTCTTTTGAAAACTGTTTTCATCGTTTACCCACTTTTTAAGAAAAGCAAATGGGAACATACTACCACTGTTCAGCCCCTTTCAAAAATTTTTTGTCTGAGGAATCTTCCATATTGTTGTGGATATCTACCTACCTGATTCTTTTATTAAGAACCTTTTATTTCATTTTATGATCATGCTATAATTAACAGGCCCCATGATGAATATATAAGTTGTTTCCAGTTCTTTTTTGTCATTGAGAACAGTTCACATATGTATCTTGTTGTCTTTTCCAAGGGTATCTTTAAGGCAAATTCTTAGCAGTGGAGTTGCTAGGTCCATTGCATCTATGGTTTAAACTTGTGCCTTCAAAAATGATATTTTATATACTTACTGTTCAAGAGTGCTTCTTCCTTCTATCCCCACTAACCTTGGCAAACTGAATAGTTTCAAACTTTAACTTTTTATAGCTTGTTGGCAAAAAATGCTATCTTGTTATTTGATTGTGTTGTTTTAATTGTGAGGTTTAGCGACTTTTTGATGTATTGGTCTTACGTACTTTTTGGTGTGTGTGTATGTATATAACTGACCCTATTTTCAACTTATTTTTCTTTTAGGTTGTTTGTATTTTCCTTAATGATTTTCAGGAAAACAATTTTATTCTTTCTTCAGACAGTTGTCTAATGTTCTACCTGTCTTGCCATTTGAATTTTGTGACTACAAAATACAGATGAAACAATAATATCATAAAGAACTTGGTGGGTTATCTTTTGTTTTGCATTATTGATTGTTTATTAACAAATATTCTTCAAAAGTCACCTTTCTTAAATTAGCAAGTAGAAAATGCTTTTAATAAAGAGAAATGTTGTGTGCCCACTACTCCTGACTTACTGAATCATCTTCTCTTGGATAGAGAAGGTAAAAGTGAAAAGGGAATTTAAGAGTTCCTGCCTTTTTCCTTGTCTTTAGCATTATATAACTGTTTAATGTGTGGGAGTCTAATTTCTATTTTCTTTTTTGAGACAAAGTCTCACTCTGTTGCCCAGGCTGGAGTGCAGTGCCGCAGTCTTGGCTCACCGCAACCTCTGCCTCCCAGGTTCAAGCAGTTCTCCTGCCGTAGCCTCCTGAGTAGCTGGGACTACAGGCATGTGCCATGATGCCCAGCTAATTTTTGTATTTTTAGTAGATATGGGACTTTACCATGTTGGCCAGCTGGTCTTGAACTCCTGACCTCAAGTGATCTGCCTGTTTTGGCCTCCCAAAGTGCTGGGATTACAGGTGTCAGCCACTGCACTTGGCCTAATTTTTTTATTGTTCTTTTTGGTATGAACATTCTCCCCTCCAAGCCTTTCGTTTTTACTATTTTCACGTTCCTTTATATATGCTGCTGTTTTGTTTCGTCTGTGGTTCTCTCTCCCCGTCCCCTTTTTTGGCTATTATAATATATATATGTACCTTTTAAATCTGAGCTTTGAAGGTAAATTCACTGCAGCTGTGTTGGTTGATTTTAGGTAATTTCTGTATTTCCTCCTTTGTCTTTTTAAAACTAGAGTCATTTGTAGTTGTTTATACAGAATTTTAGTTTTTAAAACCACAAGTCTTTCATTATAGGTTGAGTTATGAATTCGTAGCCTGTTATTCAAATGAAGCTTTTGAAATCTGTTTTACTGATCTGTATCATATCTAACTACACCAGTATTTCCTTCCTTGTCTGACGTGAACTCTAAAATTATGTGAACACTTTCTCCCTGTTTCCTGGCATTTCCACTCAGACTTGTTCCTCATTCTTAGTTAGAAATATATCCAGAATTGTAGTTTCTTTCTAATCTAATGACAGAAACAAATTAATCAAGCATAGCAAGAATTTATTGGTAAACTGCATGTAGTTGAAAATACGTTTAGTATATATTTTGACAGTTGTGAAGTCTCTAATTTTTACTGTACCTTTTCTCCGTTCCAGTTTTATACTCTATTCTAGGGATGTACCCATTTCTACTACCTGACTAGGAAGCATGTGTATTGTATCCCAGTAGATTTTTTTTTTCCATAGATAAATACTTCTAGATATCTGTTATCCAGTGTAGGTAGCCACTAGCCACATGTAGCTATTTATGTTTAAATGTAAATAAAATAAAATAAATTTACTCAGTTGTTTTTGCTAGCTACATTTCACGTGCTCAGTAGCTATATGTGGCTAGTGACTACTGTATTAAGACAGCACGGATACAGAACATTTTCATTATTACAAAAAGTTCTGTTAGACAGTGCTATTCTATACCGTGTCATTCTGCCTCTCATTCTAAAAAGTTCTAATTCCTGAAGATGATGTACTCCTATTGTTGCTATCCTCTAGTTGAAGCAAAATAAATTTGAGACTTTTTAAAGGTAGGTTGCATTTTACATACTGATATTTCTAAATCAGAGGCTATTTTTATTACTTTTTTTATATTACTTTTAAAAATTAGCTTTATTGGAGTATAATTTATATGCAGTAAAATCTATCCATTTTAAATGTACAGTTCATTGACTTTTGATACACACACACACACACACACACACACACACACACACCCCTTCTTGTAAACACCACAGCAACCAAGATTTAGAACACTTGCTTTATAAAAAGTTTCCCTTATGCCCATTTGTAGTCCAGTCCCCAAACCTGGTCTCAGGCAATCTCTGTTCTGCTTTCTATCACCATAGATGTTTTGCCTATACTAGGATTACATATAAATACAATCATATAGTATGCATTCCTTTTTGTGTCTGGTTTCTTTCTTTTAGTATAATATTTTTGAAATTTATCCCTGTTGTTGCTTGTATCAATAATTTGTTCTTTTTTATTGCTGAGTAATATTACATTGTATGGATATGACATTTCTTTACTAGTGTGGCGGGCATTTGAGTTGTTTTCAGTTTGGGTCTGTTATGAACAAAGCTGCTGTAAGCATTCATGTGCAAGACTTTTGTGGACATACATTCTTGTTTCTGTTTATTCAATACCTTTGAGTAGAATTGTTGGGTCACATAACATAAGATCAGTTGAACAGAGTAGATTCCAGAAAAGCTCACATACACATTTCTTGACAAAGGTGCTGAGATTATTCACGGGAAAAGGATAGTCTTTTAAACAAGTAATACTGGAACAATAGAGAAAACAAAGTGAACCTTGACTTTTACATCTTATCATACACAAAAATTAATTTGAAATGGATTATTGACCTAAATGTAAAAATAAAATTTAAAAATATAAAACTTCTAGATGAAAACATAGGAGAAAATCTCTGTGACTTTTGGTTTAAAGATTTCTTAGACAGTATATATAAAATTAACCATATAAGAAAAAAATGGACAAATTTGACTTTATCAATATTAAAAATTTCTGCTCGTTGAAAGACTCAAGAAAAGGAAAAGGCAAGCAGCCTTGGGGAAAATATTTGCAATACGTGTATCTGAAAAAGGACTTGAATGTATAATATATACATAAACATGCTCTTACAACTTCATAATGAGAAGATAACCCCATAAAGAGAAGGGCAGGCTGGGTGCAGTGGCTCACGCCTGTAATGCCAGCACTTTTGGAGGCTGAGGCGGGTGAATTGCTTGAGCCCAGGAATTTGAGACCAGCCTGGGCAACATGGTGAAACCCAGTCCCTACAAAATAAAAAAATACAAAAAATTAACTGCGCATGGTAGCATGCGCCTGTAGTCCTAGCTGTTTGGGAGGCTGAGGTAGAAGGATAGCTTGAGCCTGGGAGGCAGAGGTTGCAGTGAGCTGTGATCGCACCACTGCAACCTTGCCTGAGCAACACAGTGAGATCCTGTCTCCAAAAAAAAAAAAAAAAAAAAGAGAGAAAAAGAGCAAAAAATGTAAAAAATAAATTTTACAAAAGAAGATATAGAGATGGCCAGTAGGCATATGAAAAGATGTTTAAAATCAGTCATCAGGGAAATGAAAATTTAAATATAATGAGATATATTTACTGGAACGGCTAAAAAAGGGCTTACAGGAATTGGCAAAGATATAGATTAACTGGAACTCTTATGCATGTTAGTAAAAGCACAAAATGATACAATTTCTGGGGAGAAATATTTGACAGTTTTCAGTAGTATTTTTGATAGCCTTCTGAATTTCTTAGTGAGTTATAGGTCAGTTCTGCCACTGTTTCTTTTTTTCTTTTTTCTTTTTTTTTTTTTTGAGACGGAGTCTTGCTCTGCCGCCCAGGCTGGAGTGCAATGGCCGGATCTCAGCTCACTGCAAGCTCCGCCTCCCGGGTTCACGCCATTCTCCTGCCTCAGCCTCCCAAGTAGCTGGGACTACAGGCACCCGCCACCACGCCCGGCTAGTTTTTTGTATTTTTTAGTAGAGACGGGGTTTCACCGTGTTAGCCAGGATGGTCTCGATCTCCTGACCTCGTGATCCACCCGTCTCGGCCTCCCAAAGTGCTGGGATTACAGGCTTGAGCCACTGCGCCCGGCCCACTGTTTCTTTCTTCCTTTTTTTTCTTTTTTTGAGAAGGAGTCTTGTTTTGTTACCCAGGCTGGTGTGCAGTGGTATGATCTCGGCTCACTGCAACCTCCACCTCCCGGGTTCAAGCAATTCTCCCTACCTCAACTTCCCCAGCAGCTGGGATTACAGGCGCATTCCACCATACTTGACTAATTTTTGTAATTTTGGTAGAGGCAGGGTTTCACTATGTTAGCCAGGCTAGTCTCAAATGCCTGACCTCAAGTGATCTGCCCGCCTTGGCCTCCCAGAGTGCTGGGGTTACAGGCGTGAGCCACTATGCCTGGCCTGCCACTGTTTCTTTCTTTTCCCTCCAGCTTTATAGCTATTTAAAGAGAGCAGATTTTCTTGAGTACTAGGTATCACTATTTTTGAGCAGAATTATTCAAAGCTGTTATTATTTTTTCTTTAACTTAAGGCAGTATAGGAGAAAGCAGTACTGTGCAGGTAAAAGTTAGAAACAGGAACATTTTAAACAAGATAGTTACTTTCCATGTATTGGATATGTAACAGAAGTAATTCTAATAACCATCCTGAAGTTGGTCAGGAGGCAGTGGTTAAGAATTGAAATGTTTGGAGCTTGCCTGTGTTGATGGGATTAAGGCAGGGATGATTTATGTGTAAATTTATGTGTTAGTAACAGCAGTAACAGCTGTAGTTACACTAGGATTCTAAGATCAAATGTTGATTAAACATGAATGCAGCAGGGGTGATATGGTTTGGCTCTGTGTCCCTACCCAAATCTAATGTCGAGTTGTGATCCTCAGTGTTGGAGGAGGGGCTTGGTAGGAGGTGATTGGATCATGGGGGTGGTTTGTAATGGTTTTAGCACTATCACCCTAGTGCTGTCTGGCAAAAGAGTTCTCCTGAGATCTGCTTGTTTATAAGTGTGTAGCACCTCCCCACTTTGCTCTCTCTCTTCCTCCTACTCCTGCCGCGGAGACATGCTTGCTTTCCCTTGGCCTTCCGCCATGATTGTAAGTTTCCTGAGGCCTCTGATTAAACATTTCTTCTTCTAAATTACCCAGTCTCAGGTAGTTCTTTATAGCAGTGTGAGAATGGACTAAGGGGAAATATATATGGTTACCAAATAGCGAATTAGCCATGGGAAAAAGTAGCAAATAATTATTTTGCTTTTTCAGATGCTAATTTTTCTGTTTCGTTTATTTTAGGGTTGGTGGGAGCTGTCCAATGTCCTTAGGCTGTTTTCCAAATGAGATACCAAAAGCTAGTTCTCCATTGGGTTTCTCAGGCTGCTGGAAGCATTCATTATTATGATTGTCATTACTTCGAGTTCTGTTGCCACTATGCCCACAGTAGTATTTGTTACATAACAGGTGCTTGATAAATATTTGCTAAATGAATTTTTGGAAAATAAATCTGCCACACCTTTCTTCTGCAGTCTACGATCTGTTGAGATCATCCAATAGATTTTTTTCCTCAGATATTGATTGTACTTTTGAGGCCTCAAATTGCTGTCTTCTATATTTTCTATGTCTGCAGAGACTTTCCATCTTTCACTCATTGTAATCTTTTTTTTTTTTTTTTTTTTTTTTTACATCTTTGTGCATATTTGTAGTAACTGTTTTAAAGTCATTGACTGTTAATTCAAACATCTGGTTCATCTTGGAGTCTTGATTTTATTGTCTGCTCTTTTTTCTTTGTAATAAGTCATGTTTTTCTGCTTTGCCTGTCTAGTAAATTTTAATTGTATATTGAAATGTAGAGAGTCTGGATTGTTACTTCCTTTAAGGGTGCTGAGTTTCATTTTGTCAGGCATTTAAATTGACAGTTGATTTAGTATTGTCAGGTTTGGTTCTCTTTGTTAAGGCAGGCCTATTTCAGATTTGTCTTTTGTCCTGGGGCACGGTTTTTACTTCGAGATTGCCCTTTCCAATGTCTCAGCTAAGTATCTGGGGTGTTCCATGAGGGCTCTTCCACTCTGCATAGGCCAGAACTACAACTTCTCCCAGTATTACATTTCGTTACCTCTGGTGTCATCTCCATTATGCTTTCAGATCTTGCACATAGACAGCCCAGGCCCCAGCCAAGGACCTGAGATGAAATCCATACAAAATTCTTAGTCCCTCGCTCACCAAACTCCAGCAGCCTTAACAGTCTAATCTCTTCCTGTTTACCTCAGTGAATTCTGTGTTCTACTTGAGTTCCATTTCCTTCTTTATCAGGGAAGAGCCACCATGCTGAAAGCAAGGGGCACTGTGTTTCTTTGTTTTTAAGGATGGTAGCCTATTTGCAACAACTGTAGTGTGATATAAAAATATATAATTTATGTTGGTGACAGCTACGAATACTGCTTGCACTACTTTGTAACATAATTTTTCAGATTCAAGTTCATATACTGTTTTTCTCCACCTCACCACACACATATTTTCAGACTTCCTCCTCATCCTTCTTCTTGCCAGTAGTTGTATTATAACTCCTGCCAGTAGTTACATTATAATTTTGGTTATATCAATATTGAGCTTTTATGGGATTATAACTAGATAAATGCCATTCATAGTTAAGTGATATGATATATTGTGACTTTTCCTGCATGTTTTGTTTTTCCTGGACTTAACAGTTGTCTCCCTCTTTTTTTTTTTTTTTTTAATTAGTTTTAAATGTTCTTAACTTTAATTCATAGACTTACCCCTAATTGTATAAATCTCTCAACATGTTTAAGCACATTTGGCATTACATCAATTTTATCTCTCCCAGGTGCCTTCTGATCTGTCCCAGTCTGGGCTAATTGTTCTTCCTGGCTTGCTGTATGACTGTCTACTCAAGATGTCCCTTCACCATCATTCTAGGGATTTTCTTTTCCTCTCTTGCGGGTTAGATTCTTCAGTTCTTGGAAACTGTCATCTTCTTTCATGGTTTCCCACTCTTGTTTTGGCGGAGCACATCTTTAGTAACTTCCTAACTAGTGTATGGGAAGCAAAATTATTTGAGATTTTGCTTATTTTGAAATGCCTTTATTATATAGTCACACTTGATTAATAGTCTGCTTGGTATAGAATTCTAGGCTGAGAAGAGTTTTCCCTCAAAATCAGAACGTTTTGCCCAATTGTTTTTTAGCTGCTAGTATTGTTGTTAAAAAGGATAATGTCATTTTGATTCTAGATTCTTTTATGAAACCTGTTTCTTTGGCAGCTTTTAGGGTCTTCTGTTTCTTTGGTATTCAGAAATTTCATAAGATATGTGTGCTTCTATTTCGGTCTTATTTTCATCTGTTTTGCCAGGTACTCATGTACCCTTCCAGTTTGAAAACTCACATCCTTCAGTTTTGAGTATTTTTCTTGAGTTGTGTCTTCAGTTTCTTCTCAGTGTTCTCTGTTTCTGGAACTCCTAATATAATATTGAACATCCTGAACTCTTAGTTTTTGTTTAGTGTTCTGATTTTCATTTGTCTTTTTATTCTATATATTCTGTTAATTCCTCGGCTTTATGGTCTTCTAGCCCTTCTTTTGCCTATCTTATGGGGTTGAGGATTAAACAATTTATATACCTGAGGTGCTGTCATATAGTAAGTGCTTATGTTAGCTGTAATTGTTGTTTACTTTCATAACTGTCTTGAGGGAAAGGTCTTTGGCATTGATTCTTTGACTTCTTGGCTGTACATGACCTTGGGCGAGTGCTGTAATCTCTTTGAGACCTACCTCTCTCTCCTGTATAATGTTAATAAGCTCTATCTCTCAGATGTTTGTGAGGATTGAATGGAATATATATGTGTAAATGCTTAATACCTTTGTACAGAATTAATAGTTAATGCGTGGATTTTCAAATATCAAAAGTTTTTAGTTTGAAGGGAAAATGATGTCTGAATTTTCAGGGTTGTTTTTAAGAGTACTTGATTATGACTCTCGTAAACCTGTATGAGCTACGTATACTTGCACTAAATGCTAATACTTTTTAAAGAAGTTATGTCTTAGTATTCAATCTCATTATGTTAGGTTGAAGATAGAAGATTATGAAAATATTCTCTGAAAATCTCTGGCTTTACTTCAGATTGTATAAATCTGTGTAATGTAATAATTATTTAAGAATGACATGATTACTGATCTAAACCCATGGAAGGGATATTTGTTGGATTATTTATTTTCACTTAAATGGTATTTGAGATTAGGAAAAAGAAAATCTGTCTTTTGATTTTTCTTGATAGTATTAATGTAATTTCAAATGTTAGCTCATTTTTGTTAATGGTGGCTTTTTGTTTGTTTGTTTTGTTTTAAGGTTTTTGGATTCAAAGCATAAAAACCATTACAAGATATACAATCTGTAAGTATGTTTTCTTATTTGTATGCTTGCAAATATCTTCTGAAACAACTATTAAGTGAAAGTTACTTGCTTGTTAGAGTGAAGTAGAGTTAAAGATATATTTTAACAGATTGTATTCCTAAACCAATTAATTCAAGAAGTCCGAGAGCATTGTTAGATCATTTAGAAAGCGTGGTGATGAGGTAAAACAATGTTGGCACAGATTCATGTTACTTGATCTGCTTTAAATGACTTGGCATCTAGCCCATATTTGAGCCCATAACTGTGTGGTAATTTGAAGTGTAATTCACAGCAGAGCTTCTGTTAAAGCACTAATAGCATCTTCTATGGAGGTATACTTTAGAGTGAATATAATTTTGTTTATCCTGTGTCTCTAGAGCTATTGACTGAAGAAGCTGTTAGGGCATTCTCTAACTGTACATAACATAAGTTATTTAAGATTGCTGAATTAGTTGGCTTGTCTTGTCTAGGACAGAGTTTTAAGGACTGCCCACCTGATTGATAGAGCTAGTTGACCTTATCTTTAACTTTTTGTTTTTCTTTTGACTTTGGGAGTAGAGATGTGAAAAGGTAAAAAGGAAGGAAGGAAGAAAAAACTTAACTATTTTTGCCCTTGAAGACTGTCTTTCCTTCTCAAAATATTGACCATTTTCTGATTTTTAAAAATCGGCACATAAAACGTATTATTTTTCTACCTGACTTTATCTTTCCCATGTGATATCTATAAATTATAAATAGGAAAAATTTTTAATGTAAAGTTATACATACTAATCCACAGTTAACAGTTTTTCTATAGAGTTTATCAAATGGAAGAACAAGATTCACTTCTGCCTTCAGTGGGCATTTAAACTTCTACTAAAAAGAAAGAAAGATTCTCTGTGCCTTCTTGTCTTGTGGAGTGTTGCTTTTTTATCTGTAATTTAGTGATCTTTCTAGTGTGATAAAACGCCAGAAGTACTTAGAGTGGAGTGGACATCAATATTGTTACTCTCAGTAAATTTTCACTGGTTTTCCTCAGATTCATGAAGGAACAAACGTATGTTAAGTCCTTATCACTTATTAGATATCACAAAACATGTTGAGGGGTGCGTACAGAGGTGAATAAGATGTAGTTCCCGTTCTCAAGTAGCTTACATTCTAATGTAAAAGGTAGACAAAGCATTACAGAAGTAACTCTTGTATAGAGGTTGCGATGAAGAGAATACTGGCAATAGTAATTGTACCTTATAGAGAAGGTTTCATAAAGGAAGGCATGTTTGAGCTAGGGTGAAAAGAACCAGTAAGGGTTGACTTTCAAGCCAAGGAGAGGAGGGGAAGTGACATTACAGGCCAAAGGAATGGCATTATAAGAAGCTTGTTGGCATAAAAGTGTTTAGAATATGGCAGTGAATTCATTATCATCAGATTGTGGTGTCTGTGTGTTGAGGGTGGGAGAGAATCACGGTGGCAATAGGCAACAAGATAAAAGAAAGTAAAAGGTGTTATAGAAACTTAATGGGCCCAGCGTACAAATGATCTATGCATTTAGGGGTCTTTCTCTTTTCCTAATAAACCTCTCCTACAAAGAGCCTTGTTCCAGATACCATAGTGTTTCTTTGGAGGAAAAGAAAAACCACAAAGCTTTGTACTTTTTGCACCACTGGATTCAGAATCTAAGTAATTTTAAAAAGGACACGAACTTTCAAAAGCTGGAAGCCATTAAACTGAGTCATTTCAGGGTTAGACTATCAGAATTGTGGATTTAGAGAGTCTCAGAATGGAGATCGAAGGACACCTGAGACAAATTCTGCCTTTTTCAAAATTTTATTCTAGTTTAACATATTCAAAGAAAGGGAAGGAAATTCTTTTCATTTCTGTGTGTAGTGACTTCCTGCTTCAAGAACTTAGGACTTCAGCTGCACTCTCAGTATTGTAGGTCATTTACATTATTATGGTTAAAGTTGGCATTGCAGAGAGCCTAGGAACCTGACTGCCTGTTTGTTTTTATATTCCCAAACATTGGATTCCCAAGTTAATGAAGTTTCTTTAGTAGTTGAGAGTAGCTTTTAATGCATATATTTTAATGCTCCTTCCCCACATGGAATCATAGGCTTTCAGAACGGGAGAGTACCTGAAAGAGATCATTTAGTCCAACCTTCTCATTTTACAGATGGGGAATCTGAGGCCTAGAGAAGTTAAGTGAGTTGAACAAGGTCACACAGGTACATTTGGTAGCAGACCATCCACTGTTTATGCCAATATTCCCTTTATGTTTTGCTTTTTTGCTTGTTCGTTTTAACCTCTCCAAATTTTACTGACTTAAGAAGTTCCTAGAACTACTAAGTTATAGCATGTTATGAGTTCTAATGTCACTTTCCAATCTTCTTTATCTTTTTTCTACCTCTGTTTATATTTCTGGTTCTGGGTAAGTGAGTCTGGCAAGCTGCAGGTGTTCTATTTTATTTCCTTTATTTTTAAGATAGTATTACATGTGATGTATATGTCTTTGCAAACATACATAATTTGAAGATCTTAAAATATTTGCACTAGGCATACCCACATTTAATAGTATGTTAAACCTTTTACAGCAATTACTATATACATGGTGAAGAAGAGTTCTTAATATGGACTTTCTGATTAATTGTATCTTTTTATATCTGTTTTCTTCAGGCATTCATAACATTAAGCAAATTCAGGTGTACTGTTAATTGAATTAATAAGTTTGTTTTGTACAAGTATATTTTATTTTTGTTCTTTGCTCTATAATCTGATAGGAATGGGGAAGGGGAGATAGTGAATAAAGAGATCTATACTTCTTGCCTTTGAGGAATTTAAGTGTTCACTGTATACTCATTTTTAAAAGGTATTTACTGTATTTCAGTGCATATTTTATTTGACATGCTTTATCATTTTGTGGTAAACCTTTAGCTTTACTAATTTTTATCTGCTAAGTTTTCTTTTGTAAGATGGTGATAGCTTCATTGAAGAGAGTAAAGAAGAGACCTGCCTACCTAGCTGATTCTATGGCAAGTCTCACTTCTCTGGAAGCTTTTCCTGTTAATCTTATTCTTTTCTTCAGTTTCTGCCTCTTGTTTCATAAAAACTCATTCTTCAAATGTTTATTCCTTTCTCTTGTCTTATATAAGCCAATATGAGGTAATGGCATCTTTTGAGTTTTAGTTATAAGGAAATATAAATGGTTAAATTTAAATGGTTAAACCCCATTTGCCATTTGTGTATCTTTAATTTTAGTTCGTTGCGAGACTTATCACTACCAAGCTGCAAAGAATTTAAAAGAAACTGGGTAGGTGGTAGGTAGAAGGAGGGCATTTATCAGAGATTTTAATTTAAGAAGAAAGTCTTCATCCTTATCCTACCAACCCCCATTCCCTGAGCACATTTATCATTACCAGTCCCGGTATATTTGCTCCCATATTTGCTGTGCTTACCTGTGAAGATTTTCATAACTTTTTTCTTGCTTTTTACTGTCACTGTTGGTTCTGTCATTTATGACAGATACTGCTGTTGTAGGAATGCTGGCTTTGACTAAAATTTGTTATTGCTTTTGTATGTAAAACTTTGTTTTTTTATTATAAGTAGAATTATGGAACAGTAGTAGAAAAAGTTTGACTTTTGTAATCAGAGATACTGAGCTTGAGTTCTTGCTGTTTCATTTGTATGCTGTTATTTGGAGCAAGTTTTTTAATGCTCTTAAATCTTAGCTTTCTCCTATATAAAATGAAGATAATATTAGCAGTTATCACGTGGTTGTGAGGATGAAACAAAAAAAGTGGAAAGTCTTTGTAAGGTGTGTTCATCTAGTTGACACTTAGTAGTCATTACTTCCACTTTCCATCCGTATAGTCCTCTTAACAGTAATATATGAGAGCCATTTTTATTAAGGCAATCTTAAGGAGTGTTCGTCAAACCACATGTTCTGGGATTCTGAGAAAGTAGGGGAAGTTTAGAGAACTGAAGCTGCACAAAACTAACGTTTATTTTCTGTTGTGTTGTCACGAGACCAGCTTCTTAGATTCTGTGTCCTAGTCCTACATCTCTGATTCCTTATAAAATACTCCATTATGAATTCTTCACTATTGACAATTTCTCCTCTTTTATCTGTACCAAAGAAAGTGTAAAATGTGACTGTCTTCTTTGTCAGTCCTCTTCTTCCTGTTTTTCATATCAGTGGATATGAAATTATTAGCAAGGATGCATATATGTGCATATGTCATTGCTAAATACATTTTCTTTCTAAAAAAATTCAGTATACTAAATTATACTAAAAAGGAAAAGCTTGTTTTGAGTGGTAATATGAAAGTTGTTTTATTTTAGGTCTGACCAGTTAGAAACCAGTGGATTTCAGTTTATTTATAATTGGTTAAACCTTCATGTGAATTTGGTTTTGAATTTCCTTTAAAGTAGAGAAACTATATAGATGTTTTCAGGGTTTCTAAATGTACAATACAGGTTCACAATCACTTATTTGAAACTCTTGGGGCCAGGAGTGTTTCCATTTTCAGAAATTTTAGTTTTCAAAAGGTAACACAGATGCGTATACTTTTACATAAACACCCCAGTGGGATGTGGGTCAATACCTGAAATGAAATGTTTCACTCTTCACTGTAAGTGTATTAAAGATTATATACAGTCTTATTACTTCAGATCAGGATTTGCTGTAGTTGAGTTTGCCATAAAACTTAAGAGGAAGTGTTAGATGTTTTGAACTTTTGGGATATTGAAATTGCAGGTTAAGGATCTATGGACCTTTATTTGTTTTAAAATGCTAAGATTTTATTTTAAATAATTTTTTAAAAAATTGTTTTGCATAGTAGTTGGAGTTACCAGGCTACTGCTAGCCACACTGATACATAAGATCTCTTTCTGAGCCTTGTATTGTTTGTAAACATGGGCTGTTAATTATTAGAAAGCCAGTACATACTAACGAATATATCACTGCTATTAAGACAAATATTAGCATACTCTAGTAATGACAAGTCAGCATTTTACTATTCTGTATTGCTTTTGCTTATTCTTTCGTTACTCTCATACTGTAATTAAAACTTGCAACCTGAGAGACTGTTGTAAAAGGTGACCATTGGCTTTTCAACAGGGAGAAAGGTCTGTTTTAAAAAAAATTGGTGGCCAGGCGCGTTGGCTCAAGCCTGTAATCCTAGCACTTTGGGAGGCCGAGACGGGCGGATCACGAGGTCAGGAGATCGAGACCATCCTGGCTAACATGGTGAAACCCCGTCTCTACTAAAAAATACAAAAAAACTAGCCGGGTGCGGTGGCAGGCACCTGTAGTCCCAGCTACTCGGGAGGCTGAGGCAGGAGAATGGCGTAAACCCGGGAGGCGGAGCTTGCAGTGAGCTGAGATCCGGCCACTGCACTCCAGCCTGGGCGACAGAGCAAGACTCCGTCTCAAAAAAAAAAAAAGAAAAAGAAAAAAAAAAATTGGTCAGCATTGTGTCCAAGTAGATTAACATCATTCAGTTTTTCTTTACTGTCCTTATGCTTTTATTATTTTTAACATATATCTTTTTGAAGAATAGTTTGAGAATTATGTATGCTTAAATATGAGATACAGATACTATTGAAACTAGCCAGTTGTTTATAGGTACTTGTAAAAAAAAAAAAAATTCCGATAGCATGCAAATTTTTCATAGAGGAAATTTGAAAGCATGGAAGCACCTGAATTTGCAGTACTCTATATTAGTGACATCACAAGTTTTGTAAGCAAATTTATTAGCTCTAATTGCATACACTTAATCTTTTAAGCTTTGGTTTTATTATTATAATATGGGGGTGATAATAGTATCTACTTAATAGAATTCTTATTACATGAAATAATTAATGTTAAACAGCATAATATGTGTCACATTATAAAGATTCAGGCAATGTTTGTTAATATTAGTACTTTTTTTCTTCCTAAATGCAAAAGATAACTATATATCACTTTTAAACTTTTCTTTTAGTTGTGCTGAAAGACATTATGACACCGCCAAATTTAATTGCAGAGGTAGGTATGAATGTACTGTACTATGCTGTATAACTTAAACCCGATAGACTATATCTTAACTGTCATAATAATGAGTCATCTAGATTATTGAGTGAGATACGTATTTATCTTAAGAAGTATCTTAAAAATTTTCAAAAAATTTAATTTTGCTGTTTTTTAGGAAAAAAGTATTGCATAAAGCTATTAATATTGTCAGGAAGACTGAAGTGCAGAGTAGACTAAGAATTAGGAAAATTCCTAGACTAAAAATAGTATAAGGAGAGGGTTTACCTACTGTTTAAGGCAGTAGGTCTAATAGTAAGCAACTATAGGGAGAAAGCAGAACTACTTAACTCTTCTGTGTTGAGGAATGACATAAAAGGTAGGAAAGGATATAACAAATGTTGATAAGAGAAACCTGATGGATGAGAGGAGGGAATTGCTTTAAATGAGTTCTACTTCAGACATAAGTTAATTCTCAGAGCCCACAAAAACTTTCACTTTTATTTGTGAAATACAGCTCAGTTCTATGACCTAATACTTTAAACCATGAGAGAACTGAAGAGTTGAGAAGCTAGGCAGATGCTGCTGTGATAGTCAAAAAGAGAAAGTGGGTGCCATGAGCTACTATTGATGTATTTGCCATTGATCCCTCCTGAAAATCTAGAATGGACTTTCAGACAGATGGTTTGAAAATTCTAAATCACTCATGATTGAGATTTGGTATAGATTCACTAAGAACGTTTTGTTTTTGTTTTTGGTGGATTTAGATTGTTGTTTACTAGGCAAAGGAGGCTTTAGTTGAGGTTTATGTTGCTTTAAATAGACATTTAACAGGTTTTCCTGGAGGTTTTTGTGTACCACTGGGAAAATGGAGTTAGGCAGATGACTAAGTGAAAGCTGTCCTTCTGGACTCCCTATAATGATAGTCATTGTCTACCAGAAGAGCTGTCCTGTCACACCAAAGGATAATTGATTGTATCCTGTACCATATTATGAGTGACTTGATTGGAGATATAAGACATACTTCTCACATATTTAGGTAACACAGGATGGTACGTTGAGTATCAGTCAGAGTTTTTAAGGATCTTAATAGAGTGGAACTAAGGTAGAAACTATTAAGAACAATTAATAGTGATATATCTATAGTCCTGTTTCTAAACAAGGTTTTTTAAAAACCTCAACTCTGACTATAGTGAACAGAGAAGTCTTGGACTCTTATAATTCATGTGAGAAGACCTGAAACTTTGATAACAATTATATACATTTTGTAAGTAATTTCTTTGGTGTATGCCTTCACATATCTCTGTATGTGACCTATGCTACCAGTCCATTGAGCGTAAATTCCCAGAATGTATTCTCCTGCAGAAAATGGAGGTAAATAGTACTTGGCTTCCCTAATGATTTACATGTGTATACAACACTAATATTTGCAAGACCACCTTTAAATAACACACTTAGCATTTTTATTTTATGAAATGTAATATGCAGTTCTTTCTATAGTTTATTAGTAATCTATTCTGTCTTTGGAATATGTTTTGTGATGATGAAATAAATACTATAAATAGTATTCCTTTTGCATTGAGAGTCCTGATGAAATGTCCATGTGACATTTCATTTTGGGTTTAGCTGTACCTCTAATATGTGACCTATGCTGTCAGTCCGTATAGTGTAAATTCCTAGAATATATCCTTCTGAATAAAATGGGGGAAAATAATACTTGCCTTCCTTAATGATTATATTTGAGACTTATCAAGAGACTATTTTCTATTTAAAAATTAGAAAGTTAAGCAATACGTTATTTTTCTCTGGAATCTAGTGTTTCTTTTAAATACCTGTTAAGTTTGTATGCAACATTTCTAAAGTTAACCTACTTGTAATTAAAAATTCAGGAGTCTTTTTTCTTATTCTGAGGTTATCTTTTTACCACAGTTGCACAATATCCTTTTGAAGACCATAACCCACCACAGCTAGAACTGATCAAACCCTTTTGTGAAGATCTTGACCAATGGCTAAGTGAAGATGACAATCATGTTGCAGCAATTCACTGTAAAGCTGGAAAGGGACGAACTGGTGTAATGATTTGTGCATATTTATTACATCGGGGCAAATTTTTAAAGGCACAAGAGGCCCTAGATTTCTATGGGGAAGTAAGGACCAGAGACAAAAAGGTAAGTTATTTTTTGATGTTTTTCCTTTCCTCTTCCTAGATCTGAGAATTTATTGGAAAACAGATACTGGGTGTTTTTTTTTTTTTTTTTCTTCAGTTTTATTGAGGTGTAATTGACAAGTAAAAATTATATATAAATACAATGTATAATATCTTTTGATGTATGTATATATACATTGTGTAATGATCACTACAGTCAAGCTACTTAACATATTCATCACCTCACATAATTATTCTTCTCCCTTCAAGGTGAAAGCATTTAACATCTACAAGCTTCAATTTTCAGTTATACAATGTTATTATTAACTATAGTCACTGTGCTGTCCAGTAGATCTTCAGATCTTGTTCATCTTGTGTCCCTCCCCGCCCCACCATCAGTCCCTGGAAAACAGGTTTTAAAAATAGTTGCTAATCCTTATTCTAAATTTTTAAATCAGTTGCTGCCTCGATTTCTATATGAGAAATGACTGATTTCATTTTTCTGTTCATGCTACCATTTTCATATCATACTAGCACATGTTACCCATTAACTGTATTGCAGATTTGGTCTCATAAAACTCTTTTAAAATAACATTTTTAAAAAGCTATCAAAAATAAGCTTATATTTCTGAAGCTTGTTTGAGCATAGAATGGCTTTGGATAAAATACCATTACCTAGTAAAGTGTGAACTTTTATAATACATAAAAATTATTCTTTTATAAGAATATTCATAAATGTAGTTAGATTAATAGAAGATTCTTGATTCTTTGATCAGAAAACTAAGGACTATATTGAAAAATCAGTGATAAATTTAATACTTATAGTACATCTGAAAGCAAAAAGAAAACTCTTGGGAGAACTTTTACAGTGATTTAATTTTGCTGTTGATGTATTTCTTTGAGTGGTAAGTATGGCAAAACATGTAGATTTTGTTCATTTTTCCATCTCTAAAGGGACAAAACCTAAGCCCCTCCAGACAGATAGAAAAACTCATTTAGAGAGTTCCCCTTCATGTTAAGCTAATTTCTTCTTAATTCAGCTGTAAAACAGAAATAGAATGATCATATTAATCATTTAAAGCTGTGTAGTTGCATTGATTCCTTGTTCCTTTACCCCTCTCTCATGTCTTGTTTCCTTACCTTTGTGACTTTTTTTGCATTATGTATAAGGATGCCAAAGTACTATTTATTGTTGATAGTTTACAAAATTGAATCTTACATTAGTGCATAATTTTGGTGAATGTTGAAGTTTATGGTAGATTGCCTTACATTTCTGCATATTGTTTGCACCTTGGAATGATAGCACTGGCATAAATTATAGAGCTGAGGATCTAAAGATTTTTACTTTGATTTATCCCATTATCATCTGCAGGGAAACAGTTGCTTTTACTGATTAAAAATATAGGCCAGCCGCAGCGGCTCACACCTGTAATCCCAGCACTTTGGGAGGCCAAGGCAGGCGAATCACAAGGTCAAGAGATCAAGACCATCTTGGCCAACATGGTGAAACCTCGTCTCTACTAAAAATACAAAACTTAGCTGGGTGTGGTGGCGCACACCTGTAGTCCCAGCTACTCAGGATGCTGTGGCAGGAGAATCGCTTGAATCCAAGAGGCAGAGGTTGCAGTTAGCTGAGACCATGCCACTGCACTCCAGCCTGGTGACAGAGCGAGACTCCATCTCAAAAAAAAAATTAAAATGCAGTAGCAAAAGCGATGGTAGAAATTTAAAACTGAGTTGATGAGCAGCAGATAACTTGGTAGTGGGAAAAAAGTCAGGTAAAACAATTTTTGTAATAAAATAGAAAGATTTTGTAATGTGGAGGCACAGAACACTAGATTTAAGCCAGGGGGTCTTAAGTTGTGTTACATACCTTTTAAAAGTCTGATGGAAGGTATAAATGTTCTCCCACCAAAAAATGTACATAGTGTACATAAAATTTTACACATAGTTTTTATTACATTGAAATACATTATTTTAAACAGAATGTAAAAGAACCTTCATGAAAACTATGTCACTTTTTTTAATGCAAAAACCAGTGGCCACTACCTGAGAGCAGTGAATAAATCTAAGTGGTACAAATTAACCAAAATTAAGCTTTAGTTCTGTTCAATACGAAATTTTAATGAAAAAACTGCTATTTAACTTTTAAAATAAGAAGTTGAAACTATGCTCTTTGACTTTGCAACTTTTATATCCAATCTTTGATATCCAATCAGTGTTGACTTTGGTAAAAAGTGCTGAAAATGCTATTTTACAAAAGAAAAAAGAGTAAATGGAATCTGAAGATTCTCTTGCCTGATGAAAGTAGACTTGTCAAGAAATAAGATTTCTCCAAGATTTGAGATAAATTCATGTTGCATCATTTTCTTTGCCTTCAAGTTACTGAGATCATTTTTGGCAAGATCTGTAACATTAATAGTGTGCTAGGAAGGAAAAGATTATGACTCCATATTTTACTTTCAAGGTTGAAGAGTTAAACTCTTTAAAAAGAGTGTATTTTACCCTGTAAACAACAGTATCAGGCTGTAGATATTGTCTTCTGAAAGCAGTGAACTTACATATAGCAGAGAACTTCATAGAGCTCCCATTTCTTGACAAAACCTCTCAAGAAGCTCTTGATTGAAAGTCTTGGCTTTCATGAATCTGGCAACTTTCACAATAGTAGATTTTTCATGACAAATCCTCTTACACAGGCGATTATTCAAGGGTTGGCACTTGAAACAGTAGAATACTTTCACAACAAGAGATAAGATTTCTTTCAGAATTGATGACAGTCTTGCACCCTAGTGCGTACTGATGAAGAAAGCAGTGGGTGACCATGACATGGAGAGCTGCTGTCTTTACCAGTGCCACAATATCAGATGTGTTCTCTGGCAGTAAGGTGTACTATCTGCCTACAGTATACTGAGGTTTCTTCAGGAGAAGTTTTGTGGTAAAGAAACTTCACTATTTTGAAAGTGTTAATGTTTTCTGAAGTTTCCAAAAAGGATTCCAAAATGGGAATGTTTCCTTGATTGTGTCACCTTGCTTGCATTTGATGAAAACTAGTAGCCGGCTATACTGAGAAATCATATCTGAAGAAAAGTGGTACTTCCAATCTTTTTGTGACCTACTTTATTATTATTTTTTTAATGTCAGGGTTTTTTTTGGAATGAATACGAGTATTTGATAGAGGTATTTGCAACGGTCTTACTCTTCTTCATGCTACAAGTATGTTTGACTCTTTCTAAGATACTTGCCGTCACCGTTCAACTGTGTGACATTTTTATTTGTTTAGCATTATAGTCAATAGCCTAGTAGATGATTTAATCAGGAGTTTTAATTGGAACAAATAGTTTTTGTAATGGTCTAGACTTTCCAACTAACTGTGCTCTCACATGTGGTCTCTTTTTCTCCCTCTTTTCTCCCTCTTACACACTCCCAGCCACACACATATGCATACATACCCTGTCTGATGTAGCTGCTTCTTCAGAATATTTGGCTGTGCTCTGCTGATGGTGAGAACTTGCCATTTAAGAAGGACTTGGGACAGTCCATCTCATCATGTTCAGGGATAAAAGTAAAACCCAAGGATACTTAAACTTTATTGTATTTTATTTTCTGTTTCCAGTCCAAATTAAATCCAAGAGAAGGCTCCATAATCAAAAAGTAAGGACATATTTTAAATTTGCCAGCAGGAAGATATTCTAGTCATTACAGTCTTATAATACTATCAATTCTGTTTCTCTTCAGAGGTGAGGAGAGACTATTTGATGAAATCATAAGTCCTGTAGGATTTTGTGAAATAGGGCCAGAATGAAAGCTAGCAACAATAGTAGTTATGAAAATAAAATGCAAAGTTTATAATATCATGTGGTAAAATGTAATAGTATCTACTTCATCAGTAGAACTGCTCAAGTCACCATCTATTCTCCGTCCTTTGTATAGGTTGGATCCCCCAAGTGAAAGGAGATGATGGGCTATTAGTAAATAGAAAATGGAGATCTGTACATAGAGTGTTAAGGGTGTAAGAATGTAAATATTAAAATTGTTATGTTTAGCTGTTATATAATATTAAGACTCAGAGTTAAGTAATTTCGCTGAAGTTGATCACTTTTTGTATCTTGGAATCAAATAACTGAAATCTACTATACTTGGCTCATGCTTAGTTAATGTACTTAGACCATATTTCGGATGAATTATTCACAGGATCTAAAGGAGTATCCTAATGTGTTCCTACCTTCTTTATCTCTGTGTTTATTTAAAAAGGCAAAAAGAAATGTAGGAGCAGATGCTGTTGACCATATTTGACTAAACAGTAGCATTTGTGTTTAGATTGAAACAGCATTAGAAAACTAGATAGGGATTAAAGTCAATGGTGGTTTTTTGTTTTTTTTTTTTTTTTTTTCCTTCCAGGAATGTTTCTTATAGATGATCAAACAGGCCCAGAAAGGGGAAGTGTTGTGATCAATATTATCCAGTTCATATTAGCATTCAGAGGAAAATATGCGTCCTTTTATATACCGTTAAATTTCTTTCTATACTATCAAGTCCACAAATCCTGGAAGTGCAAAAGAATTTTGAGACTGTTCAAAATAATTAATCTCTGTATAGGGTCAGGCTTTCCTGCAAGGTTATGAAATGCTGATAGAATTGGTCTATTTTGAAAGGCTCCTCAGCTTATACCCTTCCTTACAAATGCTTCCTTACAAATGCTAAAGCATTTAATGACCCCTGATTTAAAGAGAATTTGGACAGATTGAGGTTGTTGGTCTTGGAAATAAATACTGCAGGCTCCTGTAAAATACTTGAAATGTAATTGTTTTAAAACTTTCAAAGATATCACTTGTTTGCCTATTGGTTAGAATACTAGTGAAATAATTTTTAATCTTTTATGAATAGCTAACTTCATCATAAGAAAACTTAGCTAAGCATGCTAAAGCTGTTGTTATACAGCTGTGGAGTTCTTCCTGAGGAGTAACTGTCTTATAATAAATGTAATTGATTATCTAAAGTAGTTTTATTCTTGGAATATCTCATAATAGGTTTATTCTCTTCTTGTCAGTATTTCCTTGTAGATTGAGCCTGTGGATTTGCATTTTTGTAATTGTGAATCACCATTATAGGAGATACATATATTTTATCTACTTTTCAGTTTGTATGGGGTTAACTTTTATTAGAATCATCTTTAATGTTATTTTGCTTATATCCTTAATTTTAATTATAGACAAACATTAAGAAACTGGAGAAAATTATGTTCTAGTGACATTTATATAGAAGAAGAATCTTTTTTCCCCCTTTTTTGAAGAGAGATGAGGCAGTCTCATATTTTGGTAAAGAATTTGTAGACTTTGTAGAGGTCTCTTCAAAATAATCTGGCTCAGAATCTTGACATATCCTCAGCAGACATGGTGCAAATTAGATGGCAGAGTGGTGGGTACAAGTTGACTATAAAATAAAACATTAGGTTAGTAATGCCCAAATAATACTTTGGGTTTTGAGTGTTGCAGAGAAGTCAGACAACTGATACTATAAAGAAAAATGTTCTGAGAGTGAGGTAACTGCTTGAGGGAAGGAAGGCTCCTTCTGTCTTATTCACTAATTTACAAGAAGACAATTGTGTTACACTTCCTTAGGAGTCATTCATTTGTATATTTGATACTTTTGCTTTATGAACATGTGAAGATTATTCAAAAGCAAGCTGTCGGTGGTTTTTTCTTCCAAGAAAGCATGCCGCAGGGCAACTTTAAGGGTTGGTTCTCGTCTAGCCCTATGCCCCACACTGTCTGCATCTGCACTTAAGTTTCAGTATTAGATAACTCACATGTTTAAACTATGAAGAAAGAGTTAAAACATCCTGAGAATGCTAGTAAATGTGTATTTTTGAAAGGACTCCCAAAATTTGAGTTTAAAGAGGTAAACTCCTTTTTCATGAGAAAGTTGCTTAGAATCACTACTGCTGTTTCCCTCTCCCTTGCCTTCTCCCTGTCGCATGCATACCCCCAACTGTGTTCCAGAATGATGGCACATAAAGGAAACATTCATATTTCCTTTTTTTTTTTTCTTTTTTTGAGACAGTCTCACTCTGTCACCTAGGTTGGAGTGCAGTGACGAGATCTCAGCTCACTGCAACTTCCACCTCCCGAGTTCAAGTGATTCTCCTGCCTCACCTCCGGAGTAGCTGGGATTACAAGTGCGTGCCACCAAGCCCGGCTAATTTTTGTATTTTTAGTAGAAGTGGGGTTTCTCCCTGTTGGCCAGGCTGGTCTTGAACTCTTGACCTCAAGTGATCCACCCACCTTGGCCTCCCAAAGTGCTGGGATTACAGGTATGAGCCACTGTGCCTGGCCTCTTATTTTTTCTTTGGTTAAACTTTTAGGAAAAAAGTTTGAGCCGCTTTTAATTTTCTTTCTGTTTTTAAATAAATTATTAGAGAGAAAGTTTCTCTCTATTAGGAACTCTGTGTACATGAGTTCATTGAGCTTATTCTTAATAAAGACAAATCTTCCAGAAATAATAGTTGTTAACTTTAAGTGATCTCAAGAAAAGGAAAATTTTTAGTTTCTCTGGGGAATGAATTTTCATGACCTAATCTTAAATCAGGTTATTTCTTCTAGCCTGTTTACTAAATTTGTACATGTTGTAACCTAATGAAATTTTCTTACCTCCTCTTTATTTAAAACAAATGATAATTACTGTCTTTTAAAAAATCTTCCAATGTAACGTTCTTATTTTTCTTAACACATTAATTTTCCTGGGCCAAACTGTGTTACTATGATCCACATTAATTAAGGCTGTTATATAATACAATAAAATTGTAGAACTTTCATACCTTGAAGGATCTTAGCAATTATTTAATTCAAACCCATTCTAACATAGATGATAAAACAGATTTGCAGAGTTGGGTGGCTCATACCTGTAATCCCAGCACTTTGGGAGACTCAAGCGGGAAGATTGCTTGAGCCCAGGAGTTCAAGACCAGCTTGGGCAACATAGTGAGACACTGTCTCTACAAAAAAAAAAAACTTAAAAAATAGCCGGGCATGGTGTCACATGCCTGTAGTTCTAGCTACTTGGGAGGCTGAGGTGGGAGGATTGCCAGAGCCTGGGAGGTTGAGGCTGCAGTGAACCATGATTATACCACAGCACTCTAGCCTGGGCAACAGATCGAGACCTTGTTTCACAAAACAAACAGATCTACAAAGATCAACTTGTTCTAAGTCATATAATCTTTTTGTGTAATAACTAAAAACCACATCTTCTAACCTCAAACCTGGTATTTTTTTCTACGAAATTATGTTCTACAGTCCAAATTATTTTTCTTTATTATTTTGAATCCTAAAGTAGAAATAGAAACTTAGAAAAATAAAAAGCAACTCCTTTATAATATATGAGGACTTTTTCAGTTTTAAATCAGAAAAACCCAAGTCAAGGTAGCTTAAATAAAAGGACTTACATAACCTAAAAGCTCTAGCCTGGATCTCTCAAGAGTATCGCATTCTCTCTTCCTCCCTTACCCTTCTCCTTTCTCTCTTCTGTATGTATGTTATTTTCAAACAGGCTGTAACAAGTAGTGGCGAGATATAGTTCCTAATAGCTTCAAGTTTGCATTCTACCTACTTTAGCAACTATGATGGGAAGAGAGCTACAATTTGAGCAAAAATTTATAGGGTGAGTTCTGATTTCCCTGGATCGAGGCACATACCTATTCCTGAACCAAATATTCTGGCCAGGGAATGGAATTCTCTGGGACATGTATCTAAAGCTGAAGTATAGAGCCTGCCACACAGGGATAATAATAGTTTTCCAAAGAAAAATCGAGGAGGGGAAAGAATGTTGGAAAGAGAAAAAAATATCAGTTGTCTGCTTCACATTTATTCTCAATAATTAGTTTCATATAAGTGAAATACTGTAACACCCTAAACTTCAGAGATTCTTCATAGACAGGAAAAATAAGAGCTCAAAGAAGTTGTGACTTCGTTCAAATCACATAGTTTCTATACATGCTATTAGTAAAACCCAGGACAGCTGAGTACAAGTTTTACCCTTATATTCACATTGAGGTCCAGATCCTGGTTTTGAATGAGATAATTATGTACAGTAGGACTGTTTTCTGATCCTTAAAATAGAGACAATGATATCTATCTTGTAAAGTTGTGGTAGTGTTAAAGATATATAAAATGATGGCAAGTACCTTAATATACGAAAAGCTGCTATATGTTGTCATTGTAATAATAGCCATATTTCTTCCTTTGTTGAATTGCTTTCCTATAGTAATCTTACTGTGATCATCCTGAGACATAGATTTCCGAGCTTCAAGCAAACACTATTATGTTGAAACATCTACATTATTTCTAAGTTTAGCAGTGCCGGTGGAAAGTTTACTGAAATAGAAAATTGCTCTTTTAACTGAGGAGTGTAGATTATAAATTCATGATTCATCTTCTCAGAAGATGATCGGAGTATTGATAAATATTGATGCATAGAATATGAACAAAACATTACATATCTTGTGCTGTGATATTAAAGTAGTATTCTGTTCTGGTAGTAGTATGGCAGTATTTTAGGTCTGAAAGATGTATATAATCTGTACTTTTAAATGTGTTTTTTAAGAGATTAATCACAAGAGATTTACATAAAACTAAGGTTAAAAATTAATGGTGGATTAGAGATACATCAGGCAAATTTCAGTTTCAAAAGCAGATGACAGAATCTCAGTATCAGAGTAGCATTTAAAGCAAAAAGCATTAAACTGGATCAGAAATGTCATTTTACATTAACGCAGGGTATACTCCAGGTAAAGACTTAGCAGTTATGAACCAGTGTGCTAAACATAACATCAAAATGTATTAAGCAAAAGCTGAAAAAAATGAAGAATAATTGGTAGAAAAGCAATAATAGGAATCTTTATGGTACTTCAGAAGTTACAAAGTAAGAAGATACAGTCATGTGCCACATAATGATGTTTGAGTCAACGCCTGACAATGGTCCTGTAAAATTAAAATGGAGCTAAAAAGTTTCTATTACCTAGTGATGTTGAAACCGTTGCAATGCAGTGTATCACTGACATGTTTGTGGTAATGCTGGTGTAAGCAAACTACTGTACTATCAGTTGTATAAAAGCATAGCACAGTTATGTTCAGCACGTAATACTTTATAATGATAAACGAATATGTTACTAGTTACATGTTTACAGTACTATTTTATTATTTTAGCATGTGCTTCTGCTTATTAAAAAATGTTAACTATAAAATAATCTTTAGGCAGATCCTACAGCAGGTATTCCAGAAAACGGCGTTGTTGTCATAGGAGATGTCAGCTCCATGGGTGTTATTTCCCCTTAAGACCTTCCAGTGGGACAAGATGTATAGGTGGAAGACAGTGATATTGATGATCCTGACTTGTAGAGGCCAAGGCTAAAGTATGTGTGTATTTATTAGTTTTTAACAAGAGTTTAAAAAGTAAAAAAAAAAAAAAAATTAAAAAATAGAAAAAAATCTTACAGAATAAGGATACAAAGAAACAATGTTTTTGTGTAGCTGTGTAATGTTTTTAAGTTAAATGTTACAAAAGAGTCAGAGTTAAATTTTTGTATGTTTATAAAGTGAAAAGTTATAAAATGCTAAGGTTAATTTACTGAAGAAAGAAAAAATTTTAAAATAGATTTAGAGTAGCATGTTTATAAAATCTACAGTAGTACACAGTAATATCCTAGGCCTTCACATTAACTCACCGCTCACCCACTGACTCACCCAGAGCAGCTTCCAGTCCTGCAAGCTCCATTCGTGGTAAGTGCCCTATACAGGTGTACTGTTTTTATGTCCTTTATACCATTTTTACTGAACCTTTTCTATCTTTTAGATACACAGATACCATTGTGTTACAGTTGCCTATGATATTGAATACAGTAACTTACTAAACAGGTTTGTAGCTCAGGAGCTGTATCATATAGCCTGGGTGTGTAGTGAACTATACCATCTAGGCTTGTGTAAGTATATTCTATGATACGGTGATGAAATCACCCAGATGCAGTTTCTCTTAAGCAACACATAACTGTAGATATATAGGTGGCTTGAATAATAAAATAATGAAATGTATTTTTTTCTGTCATTGACAAAACATTACCAATCTTACAAATTAGACCAACTACAAAACAAAATCTCACTCGAAAATAAAAATATATAAGTCCCATTTCTTGATTACAATTCATTAGAACTGGAATTTTTTTTAATGTTTAAATTTATATGGAAATATAAAATCATGTTTTAAGTAATTTTTGATTCAATGAGGAAATGTAAATTTACATTAGAAATTGATTAATAACAAGTAGAGATTTATAAAGGCAAAAATGTTAATGAATTAGGAAACAGTAAACCATTTGAACTAATAAATCTAAATACTGATTGCATGAAAATGCCAATAAAATCAATACATATTTTTAAAAGCCAGTCAAGGATAAAAGAAAAGAGGGAAACTAAAAATGAGACATTAAGTACGAGAAAGGAGATAAAACTACAGTGTAGAGGTGATGTTAAAAATTATATTCAGGTCTGTGCTAATCATTTTGGAAATTTCAATGAGAAATGGGCAATTTTCAGTGAATATGTCATTGTAAATGCTTTAAGGAGAGAGACAAAATCTGAATAGACCCTGCAATAATGAAAATGTCTAGGAGCCCTCAAGAAATACCTGGTTTAAATTGCATTTCAGGTGGCTGCTTATCAAACCTTGAAGTGTCAAGTAATTATGTTATCTAAATTGGACCAGGTGCTACAAAATATGTAAGACTTCACAGGTGGCTGCTTATGTAGCCCTTATACCTTAATCTGATAAAGGTAGCATATATTTAAAAAGAAAACCAGAAGGTACAGTTTAGGGAAAATTAAATATTTCTATTTGGCCAAAGTAAGAGTACATTCAAGGGAATTGTGAGAGGTAAGAATGGAAAAAGAGGTTGGAGCTGTATTTTTATGCTGTGATTGAATTATAGTGTGTGATAAATTGCTCTTGTTTGGGTAGAATACCATTTTACATTTTGAATTAATTGGTAATTGGATTAATCTTAACTTCAAAAAAATTAATCTAAGAGTGGTATAAAGGATAGATTACAGAATGGATAAAGGGCGATAAATCAGTTGGCTATGGCGGAATTGCAGGAAGAAACTGAAATAGGCCACAGAAAACTGAAACTGACATTTTGAGTAGTATTTTGGAATCAAGATCTGGATTTTGGCAGCTGAGTAGATGCATAGGAATCAAAGATGAGTATACTAAGTGAACTTAATCTATGATTTGTCTCATTTTATTGTGTACCATTAGTGTGTATCCATGTATGTATGTGCCAGGTAGTTAATATGCTGACTGTGTCTCTTAGCTCCCCTCTGCTGCCTGGACCTTTGCCACAGTGCTAGAGTTCCCTCACTTCTCTTTTCTATAACCCTATGATACTACTGCTGTCTCTCAACTGTGTTTCCTTCCTCAAGCAGAAAGAAGATGGCAGGATCATATTGTAGTTGACTAGAAGCTGTGGAGTTTGAGTGCTGGGATTATATCTAGTTCCATTACTTAATGAAGATATATGACCTTACCTCATCTATAAAATGGTTTACCAATAGTACCTACCTTACATGGTTTTATGAGTATTAAATTATGTATTTCTAAAGAGATTTAGAACAATACAAAGAATATGGTATGGGCTCAGTAAGTGGTGGTGGTGTTAGTTATTAGAAGGCCATCAAGTGCTGGAGAAAATAGTGAATATGATTGATGGAAATAAGGGGGGTTTTCCAAGTTAAAAAGCTTCAGTTTTTGGAAATGTGTGTTGTAAGTATTTCTGAGATTACCAGGTAGAAATTCCAGCCAGATGTTGGAATTCTGCACTGGCAGTTGGGAATAAAGTCATGTTGAAGGAGATACGTTTTGGAGTTATTGTGTAAAATTGGTAAAGCACTGGAATAGATTGGATTGACAGAGGGGAGACTCTTTTGAGATAGGCCTATATTTAGGGACAAGAGAAGAGACAACCAATAAGGGTTGAAAGAAACCTTAGGAGAGTAAGTCCTATGACAGAAGCAGGGAAGTTTCAGAATGGATGCAGAAAGATCAGCCAGGCTCTTCCTGTTCTCCATCGTGGTGCAGCATCAAGGTGAAAAGGATAACACCATGCAGGAACTTTGCATCTACAGGCTCTGCTTCAACATCTGTTTAGGAGAAAGTGGAGACAGATTGACCTGAGTAACTAAGGTGTTGGAGCAGCTTACAGGTCAGACCTGGGGTTTTCCAAAGCTAGATAATACTGTTAGCCCTTTTGGCAATAGAAGAAATTAAAAGACTGTTGTCTGCTGCACAGTTCAAGGGGCCAAGGCAGATGAAATCTTGGAGAATGGTCTAAAGGTGCATAAGTGTGAGTTAAGAAAAAATACCTTCTCAGATACTGGAAACTTTGGTTTTGGGACCCAGGAACACATTGATCTAGGTATCAAATATGACCCAAGCATTGGTGTCTACAGCCTGGACTTCTATGAGGTGCTGGAAAAGCCACGTTTCATCATGGCAGATAAGAAGTGCAGGACAGGCTGCAGTGGTGCCAAATAGAATCAGCAAAGAGTAGGCCGTGCACTGGTTCCAGCAAAAGTATGATGGGATCATCCTTCCTGGCAAATAAATTCTCATTTCTACCCAAAAGGCCAATAAAAAGTTTTCAGTGAAATGTTTAAAAAAAAAAGATCAGCCAGAAGCCAGTAGGGTATCAGTTGTTGAGAAAGCACTAATGACCATTAAGAAATCAGCCTCGACTGGGCATGGTGGCTCATGCCTGTAATCGTAACACTTTAGGAGGCCAAGGCAGATTTCTTGAGTCCAGGAGTTGAGACCAGCCTGGGCAATGTGGCAAAACCCTCATTTCTACTAAATAAATAAATAAATAAATAAGCCTTGGATAAAGAATAAAGATTACTTGAGCATATTATTTAGATACAAGTGGAGAGAATAAAGGCACATGCCAGATAGGAGATAATTAATAAAGCACTTGCCCAAAATAGAACCTCGTTGAACAGGAAGAGACATCAAGCATGAAGCAATTTTTTTAAAAAATTTATTTATTATTATTATACTTTAAGTTGTAGGGTACATGTGCATAACGTGCAGGTTTGTTACATATGTATACTTGTGCCATGTTAGTGTGCTGCACCCATCAACTCGTCATTTACATCAGGTATAACTCCCAATGCAATCCCTCCCCCCTACCCCCTCCCCATGATAGGCCCCGGTGTGTGATGTTCCCCTTCCTGAGTCCAAGTGATCTCATTGTTCAGTTCCCACCTATGAGTGAGAACATGCGGTGTTTGGTTTTCTGTTCTTGTGATAGTTTGCTAAGAATGATGGTTTCCAGCTGCATCCATGTCCCTACAAAGGACACGAACTCATCCTTTTTTATGGCTGCATAGTATTCCATGGTGTATATGTGCCACATTTTCTTAATCCAATCTGTCACTGATGGACATTTGGGTTGATTCCAAGTCTTTGCTATTGTGAATAGTGCTGCAATAAACATACGTGTGCATGTGTCTTTATAGCAGCATAATTTATAATCCTTTGGGTATATACCCAGTAATGGGATGGCTGGGTCATATGGTACATCTAGTTCTAGATCCTTGAGGAATCGCCATACTGTTTTCCATAATGGTTGAACTAGTTTACAATCCCACCAACAGTGTAAAAAGTGTTCCTATTTCTCCACATCCTCTCCAGCACCTGTTGTTTCCTGACTTTTTAATGATCGCCATTCTAACTGGTGTGAGATGGTATCTCATTGTGGTTTTGATTTGCATTTCTCTGATGGCCAGTGATGATGAGCATTTTTTCATGTGTCTGTTGGCTGTATGAATGTCTTCTTTTGAGAAATGTCTGTTCATATCCTTTGCCCTCTTTTTGATGGGGTTGTTTGTTTTTTTCTTGTAAATTTGTTTGAGTTCTTTGTAGGTTCTGGATATTAGCCCTTTGTCAGATGAGTAGATTGCAAAAATTTTCTCCCATTCTGTAGGTTGCCTGTTCACTCTGATGGTAGTTTCTTTTGCTGTGCAGAAGCTCTTTAGTTTAATTAGATCCCATTTGTCAATTTTGGCTTTTGCTGCCGTTGCTTTTGATGTTTTAGACATGAAGTCTTTGCCCATGCCTATGTCCTGAATGGTACTACCTAGGTTTTCCTCTAGGATTTTTATGGTATTAGGTCTGACATTTAAGTCTCTAATCCATCTTGAATTAATTTTCGTATAAGGAGTAAGGAAAGGATCCAGTTTCAGCTTTCTACTTATGACTAGCCAATTTTCCCAGCACCATTTATTAAATAGGGAATCCTTTCCCCATTTCTTGTTTCTCTCAGGTTTGTCAAAGATCAGATGGCTGTAGATGTGTGGTATTATTTCTGAGGACTCTGTTCTGTTCCATTGGTCTATATCTCTGTTTTGGTACCAGTACCATGCTGTTTTGGTTACTGTAGCCTTGTAGTATAGTTTGAAGTCAGGTAGCGTGATGCCTCCAGCTTTGTTCTTTTGACTTAGGATTGTCTTGGAGATGCGGGCTCTTTTTTGGTTCCATATGAACTTTAAAGCAGTTTTTTCCAATTCTGTGAAGAAACTCATTGGTAGCTTGATGGGGATGGCATTGAATCTATAAATTACCTTGGGCAGTATGGCCATTTTCACGATATTGATTCTTCCCATCCATGAGCATGGTATGTTCTTCTATTTGTTTGTGTCCTCTTCTATTTCACTGAGCAGTGGTTTGTAGTTCTCCTTGAAGAGGTCCTTTACATCCCTTGTAAGTTGGATTCCTAGGTATTTTATTCTCTTTGAAGCAATTGTGAATGGAAGTTCATTCATGATTTGGCTCTGTGTTTGTCTGTTATTGGTGTATAAGAATGCTTGTGATTTTTGCACATTAATTTTGTATCCTGAGACTTTACTGAAGTTGCTTATCAGCTTAAGGAGATTTTGGGCTGAGACAATGGGATTTTCTAAATATACAATCATGTCATCTGCAAAGAGGGGCAATTTGACTTCTTCTTTTCCTAACTGAATACCCTTGATTTCTTTCTCTTGCCTGATTGCCCTAGCCAGAACTTCCAACACTATGTTGAATAGGAGTGGTGAGAGAGGGCATCCCTGTCTTGTGCCAGTTTTCAAAGGGAATTTTTCCAGTTTTTGCCCATTCAGTATGATATTGGCTGTGGGTTTGTCATAAATAGCTCTTACTATTTTGAGGTACGTTCCATCAATACCGAATTTATTGAGCGTTTTTAGCATGAAGGGCTGTTGAATTTTGTCAAAAGCGCATGAAGCAATTTTAAGATGGGAGAAGGGAATTTTGAGTGTTCATATTGGATGACCTTAGGGTTCCCAGTAAAACAGGAGCTGAATTCATTGAAGATGATGTGTTGGTCAGGATAAAAAGAGAGGTTGGGAAAACAAAGTACTAAAATCATTGTGGTCAAGAGTTTAGTAAGTGTATACCAGAAGAGTTATTGAGTGATATGAGTTTGAAATAGGCAAAGCTGTAGGAATGGGGGCTGGAAAGAATATTAGAAGGAACACTAAATATACTTCTGAGGTCTACCTCCTGGTCTGTGAACATAAAGGAGTTGAAAAAGTAATGGCTAAAGTTCTTTAGCTAAAGTTGTTTGGCTAAAGTTCTTTAGCTAAAGTTGTTTAGCTAAAGTTAGAATGTGTTGAAAGTTGTATTTGAGGAAAAAAGGTTAAGGATACAGTTGACCGTTCGATAATGTAGCCCACTGTTGACCAGAAGCCCTACCCATAACATAAACAGTCAATAACACATATTTTGCATATGTATTATATAGTATATTCTTACAATAAAGTAAACTAGAGAAAAGAACATGTATCAAGAAAATCATAAGGAAGAGAAAATACATTTACAGTACTGTATTTATTGGTACTATACATTTATGTTATCGGTTTACAAGATGAAGCATCTGAAATGGCCAGCAGCTATAGCTGTACGTATCTACTGTACATATCAAGCAAGTCACCTTATTCTTATAACATCCATGACTTTTCTCCACTTCTTAAAAGCACTTCCATTATCACTATTGGCACTTCATATGGGTCTCATGGTGTTAAGGTTTACAGCATTGCATTAAGCACAATGAAAAATACACAAGAGGGCTGGGCGCGGTGGCTCACGCCTGTAATCCCAGCACTTTGGGAGGCCGAGGCAGGCGGATCATGAGATCACGAGGTCAGGAGATCGAGACCATCCTGGCTAACATGGTGAAACCCTGTCTGTATTAAAAATACAAAAAATTAGCCAGGCATGGTGGCATGCGCCTGTAATCCCAGCTAATCGGGAGGCTGAGGCAGGAGAATCACTTGATCCCAGAAGGCGGAGGCTGCAGTAAGCCAAGATCGTGCCACTGCACTCCAGCCTGGGTGATAGAGCAAGACTGTGTCTCAAAAAAAAAAAAAAAAAGAAAAAAAAAAAAACACAAGAACCGTGAGAGAGTGAGAGATAGCTTTTGATTGCAATACACAATTTATTGGAGAGATGAGCTGATCATACAGAGATGATTAGTGTCACACGGTGTTTTAAATAGATTCTTGCAACCCTTGAGCTCACTGCAGTAGCAACAGAAGTTAGCTATGAGATTTTAACAGTAGTATAGTATGTACTACAGTTAATATTACGTAACTATGATTTAATGCTGCATCTTTGCATTTGTTTATTATCTTGACTACAAGTGGTATTATGTTTGGTCTTAAGGTTTGTGTGCATATGTTTTGATGAATTTTAACTTTTTATAATTGGTTTGTGTATATTTTATGTCAGTAAATGATAAAACAGACTAATAATCTACATATATTTTATGTATTCATGACATAAATCTAACTTTTTCTTAACTTTTTGATATTTCCAGGCTATGTGTTTCATCTGCAGGTTTTTTCAAATTGTTAAAATCTCTGAAAAATGTTATTGAAAAAAAATCCATATATATAAGTGGACCCACACATTTCAAACCTGTCTTCAAGGGTCAGCTGTGTAAATAATTTTCTTCATAATTAAAGTGGAAAAGGAGAGTTACTACTAGTAGAAAGTAGAACTGTACCCTTGAAATGTGTGTGTGTGTGTGTGTGTGTGTGTGTGTGTGTGTGTGTGTGTGTGGTTACAGATCAATTTAACTTAAAACTTCTTGGTTAGAGATAAAACTGGTCTTTATTAGCCTTAATTTACATGAAAAATGCAAAATGTTAGGCCAGGCACAGTGGCTCATGCCTGTAATCACATAACTTTGGGAGACTGAGGCGAGCAGATCACTTGAGGTCAGGAGTTGAAGACAGCCTGGACAACATGGTGAAATCCGTCTCTACTGAAAATACAAAAGCTAGCCAGGCGCAGTGGCACATGCCTGCAATCCTAGCTACTTGGGAGACTGAGGCAGGAGAATTGCTGGAACCCGGGAGGCAAGGTTGCAGTGGGCTGAGATCGCACCACTGCACTTCAGAGTAGGTGACAGAGTGAGACTCCGTCTCAAAAAAAAAAAGAAAAATTTGAAAACACAGAGTATTTTTTAATCTGCAAGAGCTTTATAGCCTTTTATTCATATGTATAAGCTTTTAAAGATGAGTAAAATTTTAATTTAGTGTGGACTTTCCACTCATTTGAAATCCTATATTACAGGTGTTAATTCAATTTTAGTGAGTGTGCATCATGGCTCAGAGAGATAGGACTAGAATGAGGAGGTCACATTGGAGACTGAAACAGATACATGTGAGCCTCCCAACTTTTTAATATTTGTTAATCTAGAAATGTTGAATTTCGGGTGCTGACAAGGCAGCAGGTAGATAATAATTGCAAAGTTAAGAAAATAGACTATAATTTTGATGGTAAACTAATCGATTAAATTTTAAAATGTACGTTTCCATGGTTTTCTTTGAATTGTCAGTAATTTTGTTTCAACTGGTATTCATACATAAATTATTCACCCAATGTTGACAACTAGTAGATTTACATATTTTTTATGTTTGCCTATCCTTTTTTGGGTAAGGATTAACAGAATGTATAAACACCTACATTATAGGTACACTACTAATTACTTGCTACTTGAAAAAACCTAAAGCTTTGAAATCTTTTTATTATTGCACACAGACTTATGCCAAAAATGGAGATAAAGAGAAAAATGTCATCCACTAAACCCCAACAAATAATGTCGACAATGTGGTCTCCTCGTAGACTTGCATTGACTTAATTTTTAAAAAAAATTTTATTGCATATTTTGACTAGATTATAAATGCATATGGTTAAAAAATTCACATGATTCAAAAAAGTTCCCCTCCCACTCATCTTCCATGTGATATTTCCTTTAGCTAACCTACTTAGCAATTTTATATTTATCCTGCTAAACATGAATGACAGTTGTTTGCTGAAATTACATTGAATGTGATGTAATAAGTCATTGTAAGTTTACATTTTTTAGCTTTAATAATTTTTAATGTTTTAATGAAGAGTAGTAGTACTGCTCTTCAAAGTACTACTATTTTCCCTTACCTTTTACTGTTTTGTTAAGAAAATCATATAGAAATAAAATTCCAGCTATTCAAAAACTGTACCTTAAGTACAGGTAGAGAATTGCTAAAACCGTATACTATTTTGTAGTTTTAGCATGCTTTTGTGTAACTGCATCTGGTGTTTGATCCTCATGAGAACCCTGTTAAGAAGGAAGGGTACATATTATTGTCCTGATTTTCCTTCGCAAACACGTCAGAGTTTGTATTTTGACTGTCAGCATTGAAATACAAGTCTTTTATTTATAAAATTGTGGTCTTTATACTGTGGCCAAAATCTTAAATCACTTGTCAGGATTAGAAATGGTTTATACCTGTTTTTTTGACATTTATACACATACACACATATTTTTAAATTGTCTATAATAAAATCATGCGCATCTTTGAAAAAATATTAGGAGTACTACAATGGATACCTACATACTTGCTATTTATCATACCTGGTTTTTTGTTTGTTTGTTTGTTTTTTGAGACAGTCTGTCTCTGTTGTCCAGGCTGGAGTGCAGTGGCGCGATCTCAGCTCATTGCAACCTCTGTCTCCCAGGCTCAAGTGATTGTCCTGCCTCAACCTCCCAAGTAGCTGGGACTACAGGTACACACCACCATGCCCAGCTAATTTTTTGTATTTTTGGTAGAGACGGGGTTTCACCATGTTGGCCAGGCTGGTCTCGAACTCCTGACCTCAAGTGATTCAGCCCGCCTTGGCCTCCCAAAGTGCTGAGATTACAGGTTGTGAGCCACTGTGCCCGGCCTGTTTTTAAATTCACATAAATATGTTTTATATTTTTCATTAGGGAGAATAAGGTTATTTGTGTCCAGAATTTTTAAGACACTGGGGAGATGCAGATGCCAGTAGTAATTTAAAGAGAAATAATTGCAAATTCTTTTTCCTCTTGAGTATACTTTCATTTAAATTACAGTTTTCTGTAAGTTACTTTTAACTGTTAAACTTCTTAATGTTGCTTATTGTTTGTCTTATATTTCTAGGTTGGATTTTTCTTAAGTCACATGTCTAATAAACCCTTAAATACCTCATTTATTCATCATCGTTAGTGAATGCATTATTGTACATATTAGATTTTTCTCTTTAGATAACTCAGCTTCCCCTATTAAATGCCACATATATTATATATATTTTGTTTATGTTTTATTATTTAATGAACTCTTGAGAACTACATGCATTTTAATCATTTGTAATACTTACATTTTCTAAAATCCTTCATTTTCCCCTGGTTTCTTCAGCAAAGAGATGCATGTAGTACAGGGATAGCTTTACTTCTATTAGAAGATTGTTGCACACATTTACATCATCTGCATACTCCTGTTTTTGTTGGACTCTAATGCCAGCATCAGTTTTTACTGCTGCTATTTCTGCCTCTTAAAGGCAATATGCCTCTGTCTAGTTTGCTGATTCTGATACGCTTTGCCCTGGAAAGTAGGTAATCAAGTTTGTGAGGAACTGTGTGTTTAAGGAGTCCATAAATCCTTGTGGGGAGCCCTAGGTGTAAAGAGCACAGCTGTAAGGCAGAGGCCTTTGACATTTATTTTGGATATGCAGTGGCCTTTGCCTATGGGGTTCATGGGTCAGAGCACTGTTGTGACCTTTGAATAAATGGGGTGTTACGATAATTGTTTCAAGGGAGAAGAGTTATTCTTATATTATCCTTTGTATTGATATTGCTCTTATTTATTACTGAGCTGGATTTAAGTATTAATCATTTAAGGTCAAATTTCTAATGTACATATGTTCTTCAATGGCTACAACCCAGTTACTATAGCAATTTAGTGAAATAACTATAATGGAACATTTTTTTTGAATTTGGCTTCTCTTTTTTTTTTTCTGTCCACCAGGGAGTAACTATTCCCAGTCAGAGGCGCTATGTGTATTATTATAGCTACCTGTTAAAGAATCACCTGGATTATAGACCAGTGGCACTGTTGTTTCACAAGATGATGTTTGAAACTATTCCAATGTTCAGTGGCGGAACTTGCAGTAAGTGCTCTGAATTCTCATCCTTCCATGTATTGGAACAGTTTTCTTACCATATCTAGAAGTTTATATAAAAATTTAGAAAGAAATTTACCACATTTAAAATTTATGCAGGAGACTATATTTCTGAAGCATTTGAACAAATTAATTAGCTTTGTTGTTCAACTCATTGGGCTAAAGAAGCCAAAAGCAATGGGTTTTAATGTAGTCGAAGCCAAATTATATTTATGAAAGAAATATTCTGTGTTATACACCAAATACAGCCCAATTCTGACCAGATGATGGAAGAACCTGTCCCATCAGAGGTCCAGCATGAGGTCCAGCAGAGGTCCACCAGAGGAGTTCAGCAATTTGCTGGTCTTAGGGCAGGGATCAAGTCCTTAATATCTTAGGGAAACTAGGTATTGACAATAATGGTGACAAAGCAATAAAAAGGAAAGGAAGAAGTGATAAGACATGGCAGCAAGCTGAAGTAAGATTAGTAAAGAATAGGAATCAAAGTATGTGGAGTGTTAGAGAAAACCTGGATTTAGATCCGGATTCCCGTCCTAGATCTGTCATTAATCTATTGTGTAACCCTGGGCACATCATCTACCTCTCTTTGAGTTTGCTTGTCAATAAAATGAAGAGACTTTGAAATCTGAAACTTCTGGATAAGTATGAAGTACAGATTATATCACTGATGTCTGCCTCTAATTTATTTCTCCCTTTTACCCTAATCTCTGTAAGTCTACCTCAGTCATCCTGATCCTGTTCTACTTCTCCGATGATGTTTGTCAGATAGGTGTGATCATCATCATCAGATCTGTTCTGTATTCTTAGAGACAGATAACTTTATCAAAGACCGGAGTTTATTAGTATAGCATGTTAAATAAAGGCTTCTAAAGAGTCTCATTGATGCTCTTTACATCTCAGTACAGTTTTTAAAACTGCTGAATGCAAGGTACTGGGCTGTTGGAAGTGACTAACAAAGGAATGTAACAGATTCATAGAGAAGGAAAAAGGAAGAAAAAACTCATGCTCTTCCTGTAGTATTGATGTCAGTGTAAGAGCCAAGAGAAAGGTATAAAGTATCATGGAGATATTAAGGGAGAGAAAACATTCACTTTAGTAATCTTTCCTAATTTTCTAGTTTCCTCTTATGTACTATGATATAATACTGTAGTAAAGCTTTAATAAAAAACTAGCTATATGTAATTAAGTGGGAGGTTGTGGGGCTAGGCATAAGGCTCACACCTGTAACCACAGCACTTTGGGAGGCTGAGGCAGGCAGATCACTTGATCTCAGGAGTTTGAGACCAGCCTGGGCAACAAGGTGAAACCCCATCTCTACTAAAAACACAAAAATTAGCTGGGCATGGTGGCGCGCACCTATAGTCCCAGCTTCTCGGGAGACTGAGGCAGGAGAATCACTTGAACCTGGGAGGCCAAGGTTGCAGTGAGCCGAGATCATGCCACTGCACTCCATCCTGGGCATTGGAGCAAGACTTTGTCTTAGAAATAAATAAATTAAAATAAAATAAAATAAATGGGAGGTTCTGTGTATCAGTTACAAATGCTACATTCAGAAAAGCTTTTGAAGGTTTTCAAACAGTTTCTTAAAGGAGGTTCACCAGCTCTTTATTGAACATTGGAAAAAACATACAGTTTAGATTGGCATTAAAACTGAAAGAAGTGGCCAGACGCAGTGGCTCACACCTGTAATCCCAGCACTTTGGAAGGCCGAGGTGGACGGGTCACCTGAGGTCAGGAGTTCAAGACCAGCCTGGCCAACATGGTGAAACCCCAACTCTACTAAAAATACAAAAATTAGCCGGGCATGGTGATGCATGCCTGTAGTCCCAGGTACTTGGAAGGCTGAGGCAGGAGAATCGCTTGAAGCCAGAAGTTACAGTGAGCCGAGATTGCGTCATTGCACTCCAGCCAAGGCAATAAGAGTAAGACTCCGCATCAAAAAAAAAAAAAAAGACTCCTGAAAGAAGTATTACAGGCGGCCGGGCGCGGTGGCTCAAGCCTGTAATCCCAGCACTTTGGGAGGCCGAGACGGGTGGATCACGAGGTCAGAAGATCGAGACCATCCTGGCGAACACGGTGAAACCCCGTCTCTACTAAAAAATACAAAAAACTAGCCGGGCGAGATGGCGGGCGCCTGTAGTCCCAGTTACTTGGGAGGCTGAGGCAGGAGAATGGCGTAAACCCGGGAGGCGGAGCTTGCAGTGAGCTGAGATCCGGCCACTGCACTCCAGCCCGGGCGACAGAGCGAGACTCCGTCTCACAAAAAAAAAAAAAAAAAAAAAAAAAAAAGAAGTATTACAGGCAATGGGAAATAGCTTCAGTTGAAGTGCAGCAGAAGGAAAAAGCTGGACAAGAATGTAGTGACAGATAATAGGTATGGAACGTATGACTGACTGTTAGAGGATCCTGAATGGGGATAACAGACTTGATTTGATAAATACTGAGATGTCATGATAACACTTGAGGATTAAACCATGTTTTTAAGGACAGTTGTATGCAAAGTTATAATCGCAAGAGTAAAACATAGTGGAAAAGAAACCAGTAATAAAACTTGCCTTAATGCAGGTATGCTAAGACAATCAAATGGGATTTCATTAATTTTTTATTTGCCATTTATAGCTAAAGATTTTGTAAAAGTTTTGATCCCAGTCAGGTGAAATAGTCACAGAAAGAAAGAAAAGTGAATCTGAGACTTGAAGACATTAATGTTGATATTTTGGTTTTAAACGTGTTTTAAATCTCGTAAACGTGAGCTTCTCACATGACAATATTCAGTGGGTACTTGGGAGTATGGGTTCGAATCTAGGTAGGAGATATATCGATATTTTGGGCAGCGTCAGGAAAGGGAGAGTAGTGAAGCCTTTCATATAAATATGGTCTGGAGTTTGGGGATGGGAAGGCTCGGAGGAAAGGAAGAAAAGAAGAGGGTGAGGACTGTGATAAGAATGGCAACTTGGGTTTAGGAAGAAGAGGAATCAATAAAGAAAACAGGTAGTGCTGAAAAATACAGCATCTTCTATAGGGATTTGCAGCTTTTTCTTACTTGATTTTTGTCTTAGTATTTCCAAGTGATAGAAAAAGTTACTATACTCTAGACATTTAACAGGGTTAAAAATGTTACTGAAAGATGATCAGTGTGGTTTTCTTTCAAGACTATAACAATATGTATATATCTAAGAAAATTTAATTCTGACTTTAAAAAATTGTTTTACTTGTATAAATTTAAGGACACAAGTGTAATTTTGTTACATGTATAGATTGTGTAGTGGTCAAGTCAGGGCTTTTAGGGTGTCCATCATCTGAATAATATACATTGTACCCATTAAGTAATTTCTCATTATCTCCTCTCCCTTTCAAGTCTCCACTATCTCCCATTCTCTGCATTCTGATTTTCATTTGCTAGGTGTAATAGGTTGTTTTTGCGTTGCTATAAAGAAATACTAGAGACTGAGTATTAAACAGGTTTAACCTGTTTTCTTTATAAATTCTTCTTTAATTGGTTCATGGTTCTGCACGCTATACAGAAAGCATAGCAGCATCTGCTTCTGGGGAGGCCTCAAGAAGCCTCCAATCATGGCTGAAGGCAAAAGGGAGCATGGTGAGAATGGGAGCAAGAAAGAGAAGGAGTGGTGGGGAGAAGGTGCCACCCACTTTTAAATGCCAGCTCACTTATCACCAAGAGGATGGCCCAAGCCATTCATGTGGGATCTGCTCCCATGATTCAAGCACCTTCCACCAGGCCCCACCTCTAGCATTGGGGATTACAATTCAACCCCAGATTTAGGAGGGAAAGATATCCAGACTATATCACTAGGTCTGGATCTTGTTATTTATTTTTTGGAACATATTCAGTCATATACGAGGATATATATTGTAGAAGTCCACAGAACCATACTAATATTGGACTTCTGGTTGGTTAGGTCTTATCTATCTGAAACATGATATTCATATTGCAGAGAAGATTATTTTCTTTAGTGATTGAGGAAATCTTTACTACTTATAAATTTTTATATAATACTAAAATATTTGAAGATGTACATTTTGGATGTAGTTTAATTGAAACCTGGAAGTACTATTAATTTGCTTTTGAAAGTCCTAAAATCAGGGTTATCAGATTCTGAATTAATGGAGTTTAAAAAGATTTCCCAGCACTTTGGGAGGCTGAGGCGGGCGGATCACGAGGTCAGGAGATCGAGACCATCCTGGCTAACATGGTGAAACCCCGTCTCTACTAAAAAATACAGAAAACGTGGCGGGCGCCTGTAGTCCCGGCTACTTGGGAGGCTGAGGCAGGAGAATGGCGTAAACCCGGGAGGCGGAGCTTGCAGTGAGCTGAGATCTGGCCACTGCACTCCAGCCTGGGCGACAGAGCGAGACTCCGTCTCAAAAAAAAAAAAAAAAAAAAGATTACAAGGCAGTTTTGCAGTTTTATTATGATTAATTTTATCACAGCTTTGGAATCCTACTTTGTTTATTTGCTTCTTCAAGTTAGATTTCCCAGCGAAATTTCAGTATCACATAAAGTCTTATGAAATGGCCCATTGCACTTTGAACTTTGAGGGAAGGAAGTGAAATTTATTGATAGATTGTTGGTGTAATATTTCTCCTGTTTGTGGTAGCTTTTTCAAATAATGTATCTTAGAAGACCATGTTAGAATAACCTGCATGCTTTTATCAAACATATTAATTATGTGATTGCTGATAGTGCTTTAAATATTACATAGAAATAGTAGTAGGTGTTTACTAAACTGGAAATTTCGTATAACTTGGTTTAGCTTTTGCCTTGTTCTCAGTGACATTGATAAAAATGTAAGACTTTTGTTTATCTTTTAGAATAATGACACCTTTTGGTGCTGAAAATTTTTTGTTTGTTTTATATATATATACATAGTATAAATATAAATGTATTTAAATATAATATTTCTCATAACTTTATGTAAGCTTGTGTTTCTCTTTCTCTGTAATCTTTGCATGTTTTCTTCAAATGGCACTTCATAACCTCCTAAGGTTAATAAATTTCTTTGTAATGGACTTTTGTTTTCTAATTCCTCAACGTATGACAAATGAATTATATATACTTTGTCAAATTATTTAGGTAACTTTAAGTTTTTGATGTCCTGGGATCATAACATTCATCAGTCTTTAATTTCTGTCATTAAGGTCATTAGCTATAAATGAATTTATGAGTAGATTTAAAAAATAAAACATATAATCCTTTCCTTAACACACTTTCCCACCATTTGGTTGAATTGCTAGTGTAAAAGCATGATGAATTTTGAGAAGTTATATTTTACCAGTTACTTTATTTTTTTATTTATTTATTTTTTTGAGACAGAGTCTTGCTCAGTCGCCCAGGCTGGAGTGCAGTGGCACCATCTCAGCTCACTGCAAGCTCCGCCTCCCGGGTTCACTCCATTCTTCTGCCTCAGCCTCCTGAGTAGCTGGGACTACAGGCGCCCGCCGCCACGCCCGGCTAATTTTTTGCATTTTTAGTAGAGACGGGATCGTTTCGATCTCCTGACCTCATGATCCGCCCGCCTCGGCCTCCCAAAGTGCTGGGATTACAGGCGTAAGCCACTGCGCCCGGCCAGTTACTTTATTTTTTACCAGTTATTTAAAACAGACATGAGCCAAAGCCAGAATACTTGTTAATGAAAATGAGATGTTTTGGAGGAAAGGTAGGTTGTGCTGCAGTTTTTACTTGGAACTCTGTTGCATTTCTTTACAGAAATTTCAAATCTTTTGTTTCCTGTTTCTTATGATGGTAGCATTATATATCTTTAAAATGTGATCTATAGGTAAAATGAATGATGGTTAATTTTTTAAATAAATATTTAGACTTGTGTTTTTGAAATTTATTATAACATTGTTATAGGTTTTATCCTCTTTGTCTTGTGAACATGTAATGATTTATATTTTGTGATCTTTGCCACATGCTAGATTAGAGACTTCAGAATACTATAGCAAATATCTGTCTTATTTATGTTTTAAAATTTTTCCTGACTACTGCCTGTTGATACCTGTCTTAAAAGTTATTTTGATGTTGTTCACAAATGTACCAGATAATTATTTCATCGTTTTTAATGCTTAAAGTTTTTATTTATATTAGGATTTTTAGTATGATTTTAATGTTAAAGTTTTGAAGTTATTCTGCCGCTAAAAGTGTAATCTTGGGACTTACTATTCAGGAAACAGAAATTGACTTTTATACAAGTAATAGGACCTTATTTTGAAAGTTCAAACTGGAGAAAATCTTACATTTTTTCTATTTCTATTTCATTTATTTCCATTGATTTGCTTTAGATCAAGATTGCAGATGCGGAATCCATATTTTGTGAATATTGCTGATATTAATCATTAAAATCACTTTTGACAGTTTGACAGTTAAAGGCATTTCCTGTGAAATGATACTAGTATGTATTTAACCATGCAGATCCTCAGTTTGTGGTCTGCCAGCTAAAGGTGAAGATATATTCCTCCAATTCAGGCCCCACACGACGGGAAGACAAGTTCATGTACTTTGAGTTCCCTCAGCCGTTACCTGTGTGTGGTGATATCAAAGTAGAGTTCTTCCACAAACAGAACAAGATGCTAAAAAAGGTTTGTACTTTACTTTTATTGGGAGAAATATCCAAAATACGGACAGATTAAAAGCTATATTTTATTTTATGACATGTAAGGAACTATAATTTGTTTTCTATTAGATATGCAGGTGTTTTGCTTACTCTGGCATTGGTGAGACACTATAAGGGTAAATAATCCTATTTGAAGGAAAAGGCCTTAACGGCATTGGAACATGAGAGGAATTTTCCTTAACAAGGATGGTTAACTGAGAAGAAATTAGCATGGGACCAAGATTTTTAAAATTTTGGTCTATAGTAGAAATGAGATCTGTTCTGTGGTCTTACATAGTGACACAAACCACTTTTTCTTTATTTTGGCTTACGTTTCTTTTTCTTTCCCCCTTTTTTTTTCCTTTTTGTTAGAGAGAGGGTCTCGTTCTATTGCCCAGGCTGAGTAGCTAAGACTACAAGCATGTGCCACCATACCCAGCTAATTTTTTTTATTTTTATTTTTTTTTTTGTAGGGAAAGGGTCTCACTGTGTTGCCCAGTCTGGTCTCAAACTCCTGGGCACAAGCAGTCCTCATGCTTCGGCATCCCAAAGTGTTGGAATTATAGGAGTGAGCCATCATGCCTGACCTTATATTTCTTAAGACTTGATTATTTTCTATTTAGCTTCTGTGGATTTACTGATTAGTTTTTTAACTAGGAGAGAAATCAGTATGAAGAGGAAGTAATAAAGAATGAAAGCATGGTATTGAAATGTGCAGGTTTAGAAAGTTAATCAAGTTTGAATTTGGCCTGTATTTAGAGAAGGCAACGACTTAGTTTAAAACCAACTACTGGCCCAGCACGGTGGCTCACGCCTGTAATTCCAGCACTTTGGGAGGCTGAGGCAGGCAGATCACCTGAGGTCAGGTGTTCGAGACCAGCCTGGTCAACATGGTAAAACCCTGTCTCTACTAAAAATACAAAAAAATTAGCCGGGTATGGTGGCAGGTGCCTGTTATCCCAGCTACTCAGGAGGATTGAGGCAGGAGAATTGCTTGAACCCAAGAGGTGGAGGTTGCATGAGCCAAGAATGCACTGTTGCACTCCAGCCTAGGCAACAAGAGTGAAACTCTGTCTCAAAGAAAAAGGAAAAAAAAAACCCAAAAACCAACTGTCTTCATTTAAAATATTAAATGTGTATATTTAAAGTGAGACTAAGGTGCAACATTTTTAGATAGTAATGAAGAAAAGCAGTAAATTTGTATTGTTGCTGCCTTGTTAAACATACTAGATAGCATATTGCTAATCTTTAAACATCCTCAATAATAGGATATATTTAGTTGTTCTGATTTTTAGCTTTTCTTTTTTTTTTTTTTTTTTTTTTT